>NC_086317.1:270204325-270504325 GCF_036172605.1 Pelobates fuscus | reverse complement strand
ACCACTCTAGTGCCAGGAAAACATACTAATTTTCCTGGCACTAGAGTGCCCTGCGGGTGCCCCCACCCTCAGGGACCCACTCCCGCCGGGCTCTGGGGGGAGGAAGGGGTTAAACTTACCTCTTTCTCCAGCGCCGGGCGGGGAGCTTTCCTCCTCCTCCTCCTCTTCTTCCTCGCGATGTCATCGGCTGAATGCGCATGCGCGGCAGGAGCCGCGCTCGCATTCAGGCGGTCGCATAGGAAAGCATTCATAATGCTTTTCTATGGACGCTTGCGTGCTCTCACTGTAATTTTCACAGTGAGAAGCACGCAAGCGCCTCTAGCGGCTGTCAATGAGACAGCCACTAGAGGCTCTGGAGGCTGGCTTAACCCTTAGTATAAACATAGCAGTTTCTCTGAAACTGCTATGTTTATAAAAAAAAGGGTAAAAGCTAGCTGGACCTGGCACCCAGACCACTTCATTAAGCTGAAGTGGTCTGGGTGCCTAGAGTGGTCCTTTAATTCAATTATTTATGTTTGCTTACATTGATCAGCCACAACATTAAAGCCACTGAAAGGTGAAGTAAATAACATTGGTTATATTGTTACAATGGCACCTTTCAAAGGGTGGGGTATATTGGGCAGAAAGTCAACAGTTAGCTTTTGAATTGCATGTGTTGGAAGCAGGAAAAATGGGCAAGTGAAAAGATCTCAGTGACTTTGACAAGGGCCAAATATAGATGGCTAGACTGGGTCAGAGCATCTCCAAAAAGGCAAGTCTTGTGGGATGTTCCTGGTAAGCAGTGGTTAGTACCAAAAGTAATGCAAGGAAGGACAAACGTTAAACAGGTGTCAGCGTCATGGGGGGTCTAAGGCTCATTGATGCAGGTGTGGAGTGAAAGCTAGCCCATCTGGTCCAATCAAATTGCTAAAAATAATAATAAAATAATAAAATAATGCAGGCCATGATAGAAAGGTGTCAGATCACAAAGTGCACCACAGTTTGCCGTGTAACCACAAACCGTGAACACGATGACCAAGTTATCTAGTCATCACTATTTCTCCCTAGTGAAAGTCATTCAGATCTTTTCTCTTGCCCATTTTCCTGCTTTCAACACATGAAATTAAAGTGTTAACTTGCTGCCTAATATTTCCCACACGTGCCATTGTAATATATTTAATATTACCTGTCAGTACTTTTAATGTTGTGGCTGGTCAATGTAGTGGTGATGGTGATTGTAGTGTTCCTTTAACTAGCATGTTGAGCAGAAATACCAGAGGAATTATATATTGGTAGACATTGACTGCTGCTGACATCTGGTGTTATGTTATGACATTAACTGATGCTATACATACCACTCTTTTTTTTATGCACTGCTCATATCTGGCTATACAACAAAATGACAGGTTAACATGTTATGCAGACAGCAATGATGAATTTGAATACATTACCATCAGCATCATGTGCATGATAATCATCCAAACAAAATAAAGAATTATCCATGAATCATTATTGTTCTTAGTTCTTTCAGTGTCAACAGTGTGCTAATAATAGGTTTTCTTTGCATTGCAATGGATGTTTAAATGTAGTATAATAAACCTTGTTTACTATCACAACCTCGTATGCTCCAACATCGATCCTTACCATACTGAGCAACAAATCTCAGCCAGAAGTTCAGCTACTAACTTTACCATTCACAGAAATAATATTAGAGGAGAAGGTAAGGTGGACTCTTACCACATATAACTCATGTATATGTATGGCCATGCTGTAAAGCAATCATCCTCAAGACTACATGTATGTATGTTGAGCACTTCAGAAATAGAATAAACACTGTGGGACTGTGGGAACCATGTTACTGAGAAGATAACACTAGGCATTTTGCATGACCTACCACACTTTTTTTTAAATGTAATAGTTCCCACCTGCTGACTGTGTGTATGGGCACAGGGGTTTGGGCTGTAATCTGGTCACCTCCCTTTCTTTAATTTGAACTCCCCACCCAATGCCCATGTTGTTAAAATTTGAACCCAATGCCCATGTTAAAAGCGACTGGGCCGCAATGTCTTTCCAGTTGCTAATCTTTTATGACAGTAAGAGCCACTGGCTGCTCACTGTTTAGTAGACATGCCCTCACCCATGGCCTGGCATCAGGTGGCATCTGGAGGTGTAAAACATAATTTGTACTAATGTCTTATTGACCCCCAAAGGATTTTTCTTTTTAAATGACTAACAATGACTTCGAAATCACATTTATCGGTGGAGATTTCATGAACAGCCAACCCATTTATCCACACGAAATATGATTAAAAAAAAGTTCAACTGGAAGCAGTTGATATTTATTGTCCATTTTCTGCTGTTTAAATGAAATCAAGGCCAAAATTATTTAATGGACGATATCCATTTTTTTTTATTTTGAAAAAAAGAGAATAACCTAAACAATATATATTTAAATTTAAAATGTTTAAACGCTAAAAAGGTACCAAATATATTGTAATTGGAGTAAATGGAATTGGTGAAAGAAGAATCTCTTGATCCTTAAAGGATCACAATAGGGTCAGGAACACAAACATGTATTCCTGACCCTATAGTGTTAAAACCACCATCTAGCCCCCCTGGGCCCATCATGCCTCCATAAAAATAGCAAAATCTTACTGTATTCAACCCTGAAGCTGTAACTCTGCATGCTGTTTGATTCAGAAAAACAAGCAGTCTGCTGACATCATCAGAAGTGGTAGCCTGATCCAATCACAATGCTTCCCCATAGGATTGGCTAAGACCGACAAAGATGCAGATCAGGCCTGGCCAATCAGCATGATTCAAACACAGCCCTGGCCAATCAGCATCTCCTCATAGAGATTAATTGAATCAATGAATCTCTATGAGGAAAGTTCAGTGTCTGCATGAAGAGGGAGGAGATACTGAATGTTTGGATGCATTTTAGGCAGCCATGACCCAGGAAGGATCTCTAACAGCTATCTGAGGAGTGGCCAGTTAAGTTATCACTAGGCTGTAATGTAAACACTGCATTTTCTCTGAAAAGACAGTGTTTACAGCAAAAAGCCTGACGGTCATGATTCTACTCACCAGAACAAATGCAATAAGCTGTAGTTGTTCTGGTGACTATAGTGTCCCTTTAACCACAATGTAACAGAATCATTTTGTATAATGTGGTATAACTCTAATTCAGAGTTAACCCTAATGTTTATTAAACTCGAGCCTGGTGACTCATTCTTAATTTTTATACAGTTTTAATCATCCTCTAAGGTTAATGAAGTCAAACAGAAACTACTAATTATGCTTGTTGCATTCTGCAAATCTCTTGGTATATGAAAGAACATTTCATTAGTAGACATAAATAAACTAAAATATTCCAAAATACACTCTTGTTAGAATAATATGACTTTTTACACACCATCAAAGAAAATACTTTAACAATTTATCTCCTGTATCAAAACCACAGGCATTCAAAAGATTACATGGCTACATAGTAAATTGGGCAAAGATTAAATTAATACAATTCAAACCTATTTCTCAAACTTTTAATAAGAAACAAATAATAAAAGCATAATTGGAGGTATTTCACATTTTGCCTCAATTCCAAGATTGGAGCTTCAACATCAACCATAACACATTCACCTTTAACTCTACTCTTCCACTCTTCTCAGTCTAATTGTATGTAAAATACTTACCAAACATTGAACCATTGCTGGTAATTTCTCTGTAACTTTTTTGTAGTTTCATAAACTTCTTGCCTGCTACTACTCTAACATTTCTTTCAAGACTTTATTTATGGAATACAAGTCTTGTAGAGTTTTCTGTGTACACCATAACTTTTTCCATTGTCGGTCACATTGTATTAACATGGACATTATCTAATTTTCAATCACCTTCCAATGCAAGACTGCATGGCATACATAGAGTAGTGAAAGCTTGCCAAGAGACTATTGTACATTTTTGGTATGACCTGTGCGGCCTCAGATCCTACAGCTTCATGTAAGATGGATTTAAAAATGGTTGGAAAACTGCTATGTGTTGCTGGACTTTACCTGAGATATATTCAGTGTTCATTGTGTGTGAACATTCCCCAAGGTCCTTTTTTTTTTGCTATGATGGAAATAATGTTGGAAATAAGGAAGAGAGCTGCTACATGTCAAGAAGTTATCCTGCTTTTATTATTTTTGTGAAGAAGATACTCCCTGTGAACAACCATCCCTGCGGTGAATCGTGGTGCTAAAAAGAGATGAAAAACACAATGGGAAATGGAACTAAGGCTGGGGCCCATCCCCCCTAGTCCTGTTACATTAATCGCAGCCAGCAGGACTCTCCTTCTCATGCTTCTCTATGGCCCTGAGTTAATTCTGCTGGTGATGGTGGAGTTCAAGATCGGTATGACAGAGCTCCAAGAAAAGAGTTGGGTCCTCACCAGAGCAAAAATGTATGTGATTTGGAAGAGCTAGGTCCACAACATAGGGGCATAAGATGTTGGTCAGAACACTTGGGTTCTTAGCAGCAGATTGTAGCAATGTACCTTAGCAGCAGTGTGTATTTCCTAGCGATGATGCATTTGACACCTCTATTCAACGGCAATGTATGGCTATAGGTACCAATATAGTTTTCACAGAGAATGAGGGATATGATGCAATTGGCATATCTCCCCTGTAACAGTGAGTAAGTTTGGGAACTGGAGCAACTGGCAAAAGTTTATGGTTATGGGAGTTGTGGGAACAAGTAGACACTGCATCTTTCTCTAATGGCAGAGTCACCTATGCACAATCAGTGTGTAAATCTGGAAGCTTGTGTAAGCAAGCGGCAGCCCACCATCAGGCCTGCTGCCACTCCCATGCGAGGAGAAAACTCATGCTCAGGAAGCAGACGAGTTTGTGGCCATGAGATGCAGGCCTACATATCAGCCTGGGGCTGGAGGGTCACCTACACCCGTATCCATGCAGCGCCGAACCCCCGCGATCCACCAGAGGGATACAGATGCCTTCCGGCAGAGGGAATCAGATGAGAGAGAAAACCACTCAGATATGCCAATATGCCCTTTACTGTTAACCTTATTGTTCACTCTTATCTTGCTTTCGCTGTTGTGGCATAGCGAGAATGCTTGTTACTCTCATGCACGTCAAAAATAAAGAATGTAAAAAAAAAATATATCTATAGTAAAGCACATTATAAGTGAACCAATGAATGAGAGTAGTATCTTAATGGTAAACTACAGTATACAGGCCCGGACTGGCCATCGGGCATACCGGGCAAATGCCCGGTGGGCCGCGATGGCCGTGGGGCCGAGGCCGGCAGGGGAGATCACAGGATCTCCCCTGCCAGCCCCTGCAGGGCCAGCGCGCTACCCGAGCACCGGCCCTGCTCTGTGCCTCCATGGGCCGGTGGGGAGATCAAAGATCTCCCTCACCGGCCCAGAGGCAGTTACAGGCGGCCGCCGGCAGGAGAGGGTGTGAGGGAGGGAGGCAGGAGAGAGGACCGGCGGAGCTCTATCCAGCAGCTCCGCCGGGTCCTCTCGCGAGGTCTGAGCGTTACCGCGGCAACGCTCAGATCTCGCAAGAGTGAACTCTAGCCTACAGGCTAGAGTTCACTCTCACCACTGGACCACCAGGGAAGGATGGCAGCACGGATCACCCCCACCCCCCAGGCAGAACGGATCCCCCCTCCCCCAGGCAGAACGGATCCCCCCCTCCTTCCAGGCTAAAGGTAAGAAGGGAGGAGGGGCGATATAACTTTTTTTTTTTATTAATAAAAAAGTATATTTTAATTTAAATAAAATATACATTCACACTCACACACACAGCACCCCCAGACACACAGCACCCCCAGACACACACAGCACCCCCAAACACACATAGCACCCCCAAATACACACAGCACCCCCAAATACACACAGCACCCCCAAACACACAGCACCCCAAACACACACAGCACCCCCAAACACACACAGCACCACAAAACACACACAGCACCCCCAAACACACACAGCACCCCCAAACACACAGCACCCCAACACACAGCACCCCCAAACACACACAGCACCCCCAAACACACACAGCACCCAGACACACACAGCACCCTCAGACACACACAGCACCCTCAGACACACACAGCACCCAGACACACACAGCACCCTCAGACACACACACAGCACCCTCAGACACACACAGCACCCTCAGACACACACAGCACCCAGACACACACAGCACCCTCAGACACGCACAGCACCCAAACACACACAGCACCCAGACACACACAGCACCCAGACACACACAGCACCCTCAGACACACACAGCATCCTCACAAACACACAGCACCCCCAGACACACACAGCACCCAGACACACACAGCACCCTCAGACACACACAGCACCCAGAAACACACAGCACCCAGACACACACAGCACCCTCAGACACACAGCACCCTCAGACACACACAGCACCCTCAGACACACAAAGCACCCTCAGACACACAAAGCACCCAAACACACACAGCACCCTCAGACACACACAGCACCCTCAGACACACACAGCACCCAAACACACACAGCACCCAAACACACACAGCACCCTCAGACACACACAGCACCTAAACACACACAGCACCCAAACAAACACAGCACCTTCAGACACACACACACTATTTACACAATACCACACCACACTCTACACACACGCAATCCCACAAGCAGGCTCCAAACATATGCACCATGCACTTTCCTGGCCCTTTTGTCCTGCGCAGAACAAATTCAGGGCCTTTTTCTAATGCCAGAGTTCTTCAGCAGGGCTCTGCGCATTGAACTAACATGCTCACTTTGAGAGGGGGCGTGCTTGTCATTAGTGATGACAAAACACACCCTCTCTGGCCCAGCCCCCTTCTTAGGGGGCCGCTCTGATTGAAAAATGTCCGGGCCTAATTTTTTTCCCAGTCTGGCCCTGACAGTATACAAAAGCCATACAACCCCGATACCCTCCTCCTCCCCTTTCACCTTTTTTTCTCTCCCCCCCACCTCCAGATTTTCTTTTGCCTCCCCCCTGGACTAGCTCCCTTTGTTGTGGGCCGCGTGGTTTGTGCCTGATGTGCCTCTGGTTTGGTGTGCTCCGCCCTGCTTGGGATCTCTTTGGTCGGAACAAGGGTGGGATCAGGGGAATTTGGGCGCTTTCCTGGATAACAGATTGGCAAGCTGACAAATTACCAGCTGACAAATTACGAAGGTGTTTGGTATGCACTGTATGTGCTATTATAAACTTATTTCCTGATGTTGCAGGATTATTTTTGTTTTCAATTCACTTTTCCTCTACAAAGGAAACCTTGCTTTGCGTGCACTGGCTGTATCACGAAATATTTCACACAAAAGCCATACAAAAGTTACAAGGAGGCTATACACTGCCAAGTGCCACCTGGCTCCAAGGAACTAACTGCTACCTAAGAAGTGACTAATGGCTGGGTTGATAAAAAGGAGAAGCAGAAAGTAAAGGGAAAGTAGAAAGCAATAAAATATAAAGCATTCATAAAGTTGGCCAGGCAACTACTCTGGTTGTAAAGTGATACATCCAGTACAATCAATCTCAATCAATCATCAATCGGCTGAGGGGCAAATGGTGTTATGGGTGTGAACAGAGACGGCTCTCTAATTAGGTGATATGGGCAGCCGCCTAAGGCAGCCGCCTAAGGCCTTATGCTGACTGGGGCCTTGCGGCCACCTAAATCACCTTAGGGCAGACTGACATGTCTAGTCTTCAGTCTATGACAGAGGACCCAACAGAGGAGGGGGCCCGGCGGCTTGCCCATTTTGCTGCCGGATGCGAGGCCCCTCCAGCTCAGTCTGCCCTGGGAGGAGAGCGCCTACACATCCTCTGCCGGGTGCAGATCTGCAGACTGAGGTGTCTAGTGATCTCCAGGCAATCAGAGCATCGGCCCGGGTTACCTCTGAACAATGAATCCAGCACTGCAAACTTGTCCTTCAATACAGCACCTTATACACACACAATGCAACCCCTATTTATTTTCACTATAGGTGTTAGTGGGGCTTCTTGTTTGAGATTTCCCCTAAGGCTTTACAAAGTCTAGAGCTACCACTGGGTGTGAATTATTGATAACATGGCAATAAAACAATCTTAAAGTACACCTCCCAATATTCAGCCCTTGATCCACCCCTGAAAGAACATTCACCTCCATTGCCTTAATTCTGACCCTGGATTTGACACTGTAGGGATTTCGCTTGCACCCACTACCTGGATCTCACCCTGGATCTCTTTGTATGCCATATCTAACCTCAATTCCTCAACCACAGGTTCCATCAGCTCTCTCCAGGCTTACAGAATATCCACAGCCCCCATGTCCCCTATATGTTTGCCTCATGTCTCCCAGTCTCCCAGTCACATTATCTCGACCCCCATAGTTTTTGTCATATGGCATGTAATCCCTCAAGGGCCCAGGGCCACAGTACACAAGCACTGGATTGGGAAGGTAACCTTAGGCTCGCCGAGGTATTCATACCAGGCTCCGGAGTGTAAGGCTTTGTATCCCTAATCCAGGAATCTTGCCTCTTAATATTTGCTTTCTCTCCCACCTTTAGTCTCCCGACAATGACCCAGTGGTGATCTGGAAGCTTTCTCAATGTAACAGAGCTCCTGTATTCAGCCATAGTCACTCTGTTAGTCTCCCTCATATAGCTCGGATGTCCAGAGTGATTATAGCCCATTTAGCAGCTTCCCCAAACATCAGCCAAGACCTGATGAAGGGTGAAACAAGAACTCTGTATTGCACAAAACCACACATATTTATACATGATGTATATTCCAACTGCAGGGGTTAATTATGGTAACAAAAGAGGAACCCTCCCTGGTGCTGTCAGTCCTGGGGTTAATAAGATAATACAATCTCCCTCCCACCCACTCAGTCATCTCCTCAACATAGAAACCCCACAACCAACACATGCCCGACCATCTCACCCCCTCAGTTTCCCACTACCCAAAGAGTACCTTGATTCTACATGCGGTGTTCAATCGCCACTCGGTTAAAGGTTTGACTGGCTGCAGCTGTTCCGAACTATGCTAGGATTTCCACGCCTTGGCCTGGTCTGAGTAAGCAGCAAATGCTGGGAAAAGGTGAAAACCTCAGGGATGGTGAGAATAGCCCTTTTGTACTTTATATGGTATTCTGTAACAGGGTCTATAGTCTGTGGGGAGGAGGCTGGTCTCCAAGCCCCTTCACGAGCCAAACGAATGGAGGTCCCATTACAAATTGTTATTAGTAAATCACCTAAAAATTTTCAGAGCAGCCACACCCATTTTCACACCACCGCTCACACCTGAAATTAAAGTGTCACTTTTTGTCCATTTAAAATGTTGGAAGGTATGACCGGATATTCCCTTGTGGCCAGAGCATTCCTACCTGTTTTAGCAGGGAAGATTTGCAGATACTCATCCATTGTTGCCATTTCCTGCATATCAGAGTTGCAATCCATAAAGGAGGAGGACTGGACCTATAGTGTTACTGCCATCTTTGACCTTCAAGGATGCATAGGGAAAGGATATTGTGAAAACCCTTAGCAAAAACAACTTTTTTTTAAGATCTCTTATTGTCTCAGTGGGTTAATAAGTAAGTTATGCAATGCTTGCAAAAGTGCTTGTATATGCTAGATATAGTGGCAAACACATGGAACTCTTTGCAAGTGTGTCTATACTCCTACTTGGAACATTTGTTATTCAAATTTTCTGTTTTCTCTTGGATCCACTCCTCCTCTTCCATGCATCTATCAGTTGGAATGCCTCAAGGCTCTGTTCTGGGTCCTCTACTCTTCTCCATTTATACCTCATCCCTTATCAACAGCTTTGGTATCAAATATCACTATTATGCTGATGTCACTCAGATCTACCTCTACCCTGATCTCTTCCTGGGTGGCCTCTGGAACCTAAAAAATAACATATCCAAGACTGAACTTTCTCTTATCCCCCCTCTAGCTCTACCACGATTTCTGACTTTTCTTTCTCTGTTGATGGCATCACAATCTCCCCATCACGCCAAGTTTGTTGCCTTGGAGTTACACTTGACTTCAATCTTTCTTTTATCCCCCACATCCAATTGGTTTATTTATGCTGCTGAAACCACCTACACAATATTTACAAAATCCTTCAGTTTCTGGGTGCTGATACCATTAAGCAACACATCCTTGTCCTTGTTATTTCTTGTTTCTACTACTGCAATAACCTACTAATTGGCCTTCTTCATTGCCATTCTCCCCTCTTCAGTCCTATTAAATGGACCCTTTGCTCCATATCTGAATTTCCCTCCAACATACAAAGCCTTTACTAACGCTGCTCCTGTTCTCACCAATCTTACTGGACTATGTATTTTTACCTGTACCAATTGTAACTATGGACAGTGCTGCAGCATGCGATGGTGCTTTATAAATAAAGTATAATAATAAAATGATAATTATAAAAAATGTCCACATGCAATTTAGCATTTTATTTATTTTATTTTCAGTTGTGGCTGGTTGTTCCATGTCATTCCCCCAAATTGTAAGACACTATACCCATCCCTTATTACCCTCAAAATGCAAGAAATGCGAGAGATGCTAATCTTACCAATTTTGAACTTCTTAAAAAACAACATCAGAACAGTAGAAACAATGAAAAATGCAGTTATGCTAATAAATTAGAAAATGGGAAAAAACTATTTTGACAAGTTTATAATACAAACAATATAATTGTAGATTATGCTAGCTTTAGTGTACCTATAATCTTAATTTTTTTATTGACAGGAGGCGAGTATTTGCTTAAGTCTCTCTTTATCACATGACAGGAGGCTTCATATTTGCTGTTTTAACACTCGGTCAATAAAGCAAAAGAAGCATGTTCATCGGTCAGAAGTAAAAATGTCATAAGGTGTCTTCTTTCAACTAGTCTAGAGAGCTTAGGATATCCCGCATGGCGACCCCGCCACCAGGGCACCAGAAGCCACTGCACCTCTAAGCGAATATGCAACAAAGGAAGAATTCACGCCCACCAAGGATAACAATCACAAAATCCAATGAGCCAAGGTGGTGGAAGAGAATGTTTTGTGAGGTCTAACATAGGAAAAGATAAAGTTGCCCCCAAACGGGAAGGGCGAAGGGAAAGAGTGACCTCCACATAACAGAATAGAGCGGAAACCACACACAATTTCTGAAAGTATGGTTAGAACACCGAAGAAAAATCGGTTTTATGTGCATCTAGAAACCAAAAACATAACTCCTTCATGAAAAAAATTAAGGGCATCAACGTCAAAGACCCATACATCTGAGGCCTGATGGAGAGAAACAAGACATAAGAGGAGAGCAAATATAGTCGATAACCAGTGAGGAGAGAGAGCCTAGCTATCTGGCAAGTCCCTAAGGAAAACTCAGGGCCAGGATCACATCCCAAAGAGAGGAGTACACAGGAGTAGAGAGGCACGATAATATAGTGGCCCCAGATGAGTCTGCCAACCAGTGGCCGATAGGAAACTCCTTGTGTGTCATTCCCAACTCCCCCCAGACCCTCCATATGTGTCTTCCCCAACTCCCCCAGCCCTTCCATGTGTGTCTTTCCCAACTCCCCCCAGCCCTTCCATGTGTTTTATTCCCAAGTCCCCCAGCTGCTCCATGTATGTCACCCCAAACCCCACCAGCCCCTCCATGTGTGTCACCCCCAAATCCGCCTCCCTTATCCCCTCCATGTGTATCACCCCCAACCCCCTCCCTAGCCCTTCCATGTGCCACCCACAAACCACTCTCCCTAGCCCTTCCATGTGTCACCCACAACCCCCATAACCCCTCCATGTGTGTCAACCCCAAACCCCCAGCCCCTCCATGTGTGTCACCAAACCCCCCCAGTCCCTCCATGTGTCAAACCCAGATTCTCCTCCCCAGCCCCTACATGTGTGTCAGCCACAAACTCCCCACCCCCTCCATGTGTGTCACCCAAACCCCCCCAGCCCCAGCCCCTACATGTGTGTCACCCGCAAATCCCCCTCCCCATATACATGCAACATATCCCCAGATAGCTTAGGCCTGAGCGCACATTATCGAATGGTGCTCAGACCACACACATACAGTTCAATTGCCATGGAGCTAAAGTCTTTCCCATAGTCTTTCATTATATGAATGGGCTCCATGGCATAGCTATCTGGGGTATCACCGCTCACTCAGGGCAAGTACCGAATGACCCCACTGTATTTAAAGGCCCAGAATGAGTGACATGCACTCTGTTAGGGCCGAATACGGTTTTTAAAGGGCCCAATCTCCCAGGGCCATAGTCCAAAGGCAGCAGGCGGGCAGCCAGGCTTCTCCAATGCAATGTGGCAAGATTGCTCTCGTCACACTATCAATGCTTATTTTTCTCTTTTAACACTGATATTAATTTACTAATCAAATATAGAGTTACTAGTAAAAGTAATAACTGCACAAATATTTGAAATACTATTTTAGATTGTTGGTCGATCTCACATTAAAAATTCACGGTACTGTGTTCTCTTTTAAAATAGAACAAGAAAAATAATATACTCAAAGCAAGCAAAAATTGCTGGCATTGGAGCCAAAGAAAGGCAGCAAAAAAGGTAAATTTAAAAAGTCTTTGGTATCACAGTATTGCAATATTACTCACTATTTTGACAAAGCAAAAATAAATATTTATTGAAAAAAAGGCGTAACAACATTCATTATTCCAATCTTTTTAACATTTTATTTCATTTTCATGATTTTCCTATCAGCTTTGGCTGATTTATATATGCGCCTCCCTGCCTCCCCCCTGAACCTTTTGACACTGATGTGAACGTTTTTGTTTTACCCTTCTTTTTCTCTCTTCTGAAGTGTCCATCTCTCTTTACTATTAAAATGAAAGGTGTCAGCTGCTAATCTTAGCAAATTAAAAAACGGCAAATAGAAATACAAAAAAATAATAATTTTATTAATACATTATAAACTTTCAAAACATTTTTTACACATTTTAACATTTTATGCAAAAATATAATTTACAATTGAAGAAATATGATTTAAAGAGCACATTTCTTGAAGGAGTTATTGAGTTCATGGGAATTTCATTTTTTTCAGAATTTAGATTTTTGTTCAAGTCTTGCTATGTTGTTCTGCACCCAACGCACTTTTGGATTAGCACAGACGTAATTATATTTGGTGGTCAAAAATCTAAATGACAGGGAGAGACAGGAAAAAAATGCGTCATTCAACAGAAATCCATCAAAAATATTAGAATGCCAACAATATAAAACAATTTTCATTGACTGTCACTTTAAGAATCTATGGATACTTACATCACGGCTGGCATGCTGCACAAGTTACTGGTATTGATATATCTGTTGATGTTTTTGAAGGGAAGTGGTTTTCAACCACGCTTAGTCACAGCTTGGCTATTTTTGGCCGGATATCGCCATTCGCTTTTCATTTCATTGCAATTTGGTGTTTAGTGAATAAATATCCCTGAATTACTGAGCAGTGATACACTGGGCAGATACCATTTTAGCATAAACACACAAAATTCTGTAAAGCGCTTCTATATAACGGATGATTACACTCAGGGCCACCACCAGAAATTTTGGGGCCCCTAACTCAGCTCAGGGTCTGGGCCCCCTGGGGCCCGCCTCCAAATATGCCCACTGGGTCAGTGGCAGATCCAGAGCCTGATCTCGGGAGGGGCACTTGTAGATTATTTAACTAAATAATCCAGACACAATAACCACTACAGCTCAATGTAGTGGTTATAGTGCCAATAGTGCCGCACTCCCTCCCAGAGTAAGTAGTCAAACCGTTTAAGAACAGTTTGACAACTTACCTGAGGTCTGCTGGGAAATGGGGCTGTCATAGGGCATAGGAGCAGTGGTGTGTGTGAGTGGTGCAATGTGTGAGGGGTGCAGTGTGTGTGTGTGAGGGGGACAGTGTGTGAAGGTTGCAATGTATGTCAGGGGTGCAGTGTGTGGTTAGGGGAGCAGTGTATGTGTGTGCCAGTATGTGTGACAGTTGTAGTGTATGTGTGTATGGGGGGGCAATGTGTGTATGGGGGCAGTGTGTGTGTGTATGAGGGGCAGTGTATGTGTGTCTGGGGCAGTGTGTGTGTATGGGGGCAGTGTATGTGGGCAGTGTATGTGTGTATGGGGAGCAGTGTGTGTATAGGGGCAGTGTGTGTGTATGGGGGCAGTGTGTGTGTATGGGGGCAGTGTGTGTGTATGGGGGGCAGTGTGTGTGTGTATGGGGGGGCAGTGTGTGTGTATGGGGGGGCAGTGTGTGTGTATGGGGGGGCAGTATGTGTGTATGGGGGGCAGTGTGTGTGTATGGGGGGCAGTGTGTGTGTATGGGGGGCAGTGTGTGTGTATGGGGGCAGTGTGTGTGTATGGGGGCAGTGTATGTGTGTATGGGGGGCAGTGTATGTGTATGGAGGGCAGTGTATGTGTGTATGGGGGGCAGTGTGTGTGTATGAGAGGGCAGTGTGTGTGTGAATGGGGGGGCAGTATATGTGTGGGAGGGACAATGTGTGTGTAGGGTGTGAGAGTGTGTTATAAGGCATGGGGGGCTTTTTTATAATATGCATTTTTTACATTTATTTAATTAAAATAAATATTAATTATGTTCCCCCTCCCTTCTTACCAGTGGCGGCTCTAAACTTTGTGAGGCCTTAGGCGAAACTCAAACATGAGGTCCCCACTAACACCTAAAGTTAAAAATAGGGGTTGCATTGTGTGTATAAGGTGCTGTTGTTGTATTTAAGGACGAGCTTGCAGCGCTGGATACAGAGAGCTAGTCTCTGTATTCATCGTTCAGAGGCTTGCAGTGTAGCGGCTCCATGTGCCGCCGCATTATGATCTCCCTGACTGTAGTTATGGCATAATATGCAAACTAACTTCATTTGCAATAAACAAATTTAATTAGCAATTATTCCAATCGTTTATACATGACTGAGGGGTATGGTTAAATAGCCTTGCAGTCTTGTATACATAAGTGCCGGTGTATGTATATATGAGTGTATCTGGCATTGTCTACCTATGTGTGACAGGGTTTGGGGTGAGTGTTGCACAGTTGGAGTACAGGATTGTAAGGGTTTATGTAATAGGGTGAGTGTGGCAGGGTGAAGGGGGTGAGTGGGACAGACTGATAGAGGATGAGTGACAGGGTCGGGGGTGAGTGTGACAGTGCAAGAGAAGGTGAGTCTGACAGGGTTGATGGGGGGGTTAATGCAATAAAGTAGGTGTGACAAAGCAAAGAGTATTGTATGGTTGCAGTGGGTGAGGGTGACAGGATTAGGAGGGGTTATGTAAGTTTGGCTGGGTGTAGTGGGCGGCAGTGTGTGGGGTCTGAAAGTGTTTGGGAATGGTGATAGTGTATGTGAAGGGGGTGTCAGTGTGTGTGGTAATGATAGGGTACGGGTGGGGAATGACAAGGTGTGCGGTGGAAGGCTGTGACAGTGCGTGTGTGTGGGAAGGCTGTGATTGGGTGGGTGTGGGGTAACAGGGTAGAGGAGCTGTGAGAGGGTAGGCGACTTTGACAGGACAAGGGGTAGTGGGGGGGCTGGAGCAGGGGGTGGTGGGGCAGGTGGTGGCAGGGGGGCTGTGACAGGGTAGTGGGGTAGTAGGAGGACAATAGGAGGGCAGAGGGTGGCTGGGGCAGAGGGTGGTAGGGTTCCCCTGGGGCAGGGGGGTTATGACAAAGCACTGAGTGGTAGGACGGCAGTTGGTAGGGTGGCTGTGACAGGGGGTTGCAGGAGGGCAGTGACAGGGTACGGGGTGGTAGGGAGCAGAAGGTGGTAGGGTGGCTGTGACAGGGCAGGGGATGGTAGGGGGCATAGGATGGTAGGAGGGCAGAGGGTGGTAGGAGTACAGTGACAGGGTAGTGGGGTGGTAGGAGGGCAGAGTGTGGCTGGGGCGGTAGGTGGGACTATGACAGGGCAGGGGGTGGTAGGAGGACAGTGACAGGGTAGTAGGAGGGCAGAGGGTGGTGGGGTGGCTGGGGCAGTGGTGGTAGGGTGGCTGGGGCAGTGGTGGTGGCTGGGGCAGAGTGTGGCTGGGGCAGTGGTGGTGGGGTGGCTGGGGCAGTGGTGGTGGGGTGGCTGGGGCAGAGGGTGGCTGGGGCAGTGGTGGTGGGGTGGCTGGGGCAGTGGTGGTGGGGTGGCTGGGGTAGTGGGTGGCTAGGTCAGTGGTGGTGGGGTGGCTGGGGCAGTGGTGGTGGGGTGGCTGGGGTAGTGGGTGGCTAGGGCAGTGGTGGTGGGGTGGCTGGGGCAGTGGTGGTGGGGTGGCGGGGTAGTGGGTGGCTAGGGCAGTGGTGGTGGGGTGGATGGGGCAGAGGGTGGCTAGGGCAGTGGTGGTGGGGTGGCTGGGGTAGTGGGTGGCTAGGGCAGTGGTGGTGGGGTGGCTGGGGCAGAGGGTGGCTTGGGCAGTGGTGGTGGGGTGGCTTGGGTAGTGGGTGGCTAGGGCAGTGGTGGTGGGGTGGCTGGGGCAGTGGTGGTGGGGTGGCTGGGGTTGTGGGTGGCTAAGGCAGTGGTGGTGGGGTGGCTGGGGCAGTGGTGGTGGGGTGGATGGGGTAGTGGGGTGGCTGGGGCAGAGGGTGGCTAGGGCAGTGGTGGTGGGGTGGCTGGGGTAGTGGGTGGTAGGAGGGCAGGGTGGGGAGCAGAGAAATACCTTAGGATTCCTGGTGGTCCAGTGGGCGGCCAGGCTGTTTCCCTGGTGGTCCGGTGGGCTCCCTTTACGGTCTGCAGCTCCGCCGAGTGCAGAGCTGCAGACCACGTGGTAAGTTTAGTCTTGCGATCTCAGCGAGTCCGAGCGTTGCCGTGGTAACCCGCGGCAACGCTCTGATTGGCTGAGATCGCGAGACCCACTCAGTCTGCAGCTCTGCGCTCGGCGGAGCTGCAGACAGGCTGGCTCTCCCGGGCAGGCATAGGAGGGGCCTCGCACCCGGCGGCATTAAGGGCAAGCCGCCGGGCACCCTCCTGTGTCGGGTCCTCTGTCTCTGACCGAGGACCCGACCTGTCACACTGCCCTAAGGCGATTTAGGCGCCCGCGAGGCCCCCATCAGCGCGAGGCTTTAGGCGAGCCGCCTCTGCTTCTTACCTTAGTTAGAGAGCCGCCTCTGCTTCTTACCTTTACTGGGAGGAGGGGGGACATTTCTTGATCCCTGGTGGTCCCAGTGGGATTCATTGGTGGTTCCAGTGGGGAGAGTGAACTCTAGCCCGTAGCTCCAGGGCTAGAGTTCACTCTCGCGAGATTTGGAGCGTTGCCGTGGTAACCGCGGCAATGCTCCAAGCTCGCAAGAGGAGGACCCGGAGGAGCTGCAGGCTGAGCTCCCAGGTCCTCTCTCCCTTCCCCGCCGGCTGCCAGCATAGTGCCAGCGGACCGGGGAGAGAGATCTGTGATCTCCCCTCCGGTCCACAGGCACATTGCAGGGCTAGCACCTGCATGTGCTGGCAGGGGAGAGGGAGACCGTCGGTTTTCTCGGGGGGGGGGGGGGGGGGGCAATTGCCCCGTTGCTCCCCCCTGAATCCGCCACTGCACTGGGTCCGCCTCCAAATATCGCCCACAGGAATACACACACAGACACAAACACACACACTGAAACAAAAGGACACAGATACATACTAACAGACACACATACTGAAACAGACATACATGCATACAGGCATACATACTGACACACACATACTGGGACATACACACAGGCATACATAGTGACAGACAGACACATACTAACATACATACAGACACACATGCACGAGGACATAAAGACACATACATACAGACACCGACATACATACATACAGACACACATGCACGAGGACATAAAGACACATACATACAGACACCGACATACATACATACAGACATACTGACAGACATACAGACACTGACATCCATACAAACATACATTCATAATGGCATACAGACATACACAGACATACATTCATAATGGCGTACAGACATACATACATACATTTAGACTGACATACATGCATATATACAGACATACTGACAGACGTACATGCATACAGACATCCATATACACATACACACAGACATACGTTCATAATAATATGCAGACATACATTCATACTGACTTACAGACATACATATATACATATATAATGACATACATATATATACATACATAGACATACCTACAGACAGACATACTTGCATACAGACATACATAGACATACATGCATGCAGTCAGACAGACATACACACAGTCAGGCAGACATACACACAGAAATACATACATACACACAGACATGCATGCATACATACATACATACATACATACGTACAGACAGACAGACATACATGCATACAGACAGACATACGTAGACATACATGCATACAGACAGACAGACATACATACATAGACATGCATGCATACAGACATACTGACATGCATGCATACAGACAGACATACATTGTCTGCATGCATGTCAGACAGACAGACATACATAGACATACATACATACATACATGCATGCATACAGACAGCCATACACATACATATAGACAGACAGACATAGCTCATTTTCCAGCCACCCTCCTGTCTCTTATATTTTCTTTGCAGGAGGGTGGCTGGGGATGATGGGAGTCGGCGCGGCTGCCTCTTCACTGCCTGGCTCTCCCTCTTCACTGGCGCGCGCGCACGCACGCTCCTCCCGCGCGGAGTGTGCTGGGAGGAAGTGACCACTTCCTCCCAGCAGCACTTGCGGCTGCTTTTTTTTTTTTTTTTTTAAAGGGGCCCAGTCGCGCTATACAACGGCCACAGCGCTGACCGGGCCCCTGAAGATATAGGGCCCATCGGGTGGCCCTAAGTGTGTGGGCCACCCAAAGGGCCCCACACATGGGGCCCGGGCGGCTGGGCGGCCCGTGACAACCGTTATGGTTGTCACCCCCTGATGGCGGCCCTGATTACACTATATAGCATCATTCAGTACAACTTTATGCAAAGGTTATACCTGCAACTGTCAAAACTAGCTTAGGCTGGCAAAGAATTGTGGGAACAAATGCAGAAAGATAAGTCCTGCGCTCACTCCCATCACTGGGCGGCAGCAAAGACTACAGTACACATCAGCCCCAATATATAGTAAAAACCAAAGAAAAACAAGTTACCTGCGCTCTCTCCTTAATCCCTATGTATTTTTTAAACAAATTAAGGTTTTTTAGTTACCTCCAATGGCCATGAGAGGATGAGCCCACCTGCCAACATCAAGGCAGACCCCCCCCAGGTGGGTCCTAACTCTAACCATTCACCTTGCTTCCCTGAGCTTTTGGCAAAGATCTCTAATGAGACAGAAAGGGGTATTTTTTATATACACCCCTATATATTATTAACCCTTAATAGGGAACACATGGGATGGGCGGCTGCATTGTAACAAGGCTGAGGTTGTGGGAGTTGTAGTTTACAGTTAAAGGTTTGCCTGTTAGAAAATACAGTTCCAAGAGTTTTTAATGAAGCACCCTTTGTACAACTTACTACTTATTAAATCCTCCAAGGCATTTACATAAGTTGAACAGGTTTATAAGATTGTAACAAAACCAACATTTTAGGTACATATATTTATTTGTTGACAGCCTCTATTGTAATTTCCATTATTAGAATTTTCATTGCGGTAAAAACAAAAACACTATTGTATAGAACATTGTCTCTATCAACTTGTAAATGAGGCTTTGTAACATGACAGTTTTTTGTTTTTTTACAGTTGTGAAGTCCCTATATCACCACTTGGTGTCACCTGGTGAGAGAAAAACTCTTAATTCTCCTATTGGACCCATGCTATTGTATTATTAAACAGCTATGATTTTAAATAGTCCTTAGAAGTTACATAAACACAAAATAACAAAATATCCTATGAAGAAACCAATTAATAGAATTAATTTTTTTGCTACTTTACTTACTTTACTTATGGCAAGATCAGCGTTTTTACCCATCCCAATAATGCAATGTTTTAGAGTAACAATATGTACTCATTTTAATTATTTATTTATAAAGAACCTAACATATTAATTTATAATACAGGTAAAATATCAAATGTCAGAATCAAACAGGGATGCCTAATGGTTAGTGAAAGACAAGGGAATGTAGGTATGCCAATATCAATATTACAGCATATATAAACACAGGTACGTATATAGGTCATTTTTCAATGCAGATTATGTACTGATATTTATTACTTTATTTATTTAACAAATTATAGCAAACTAAAAAACAACGTTCTTAATGTATGCTAAATAATCTTGCAATTCATTTTTAAATGTATTTAAAGGATTTCTCCAAGCACCATAGCCACTTCAGTAAATTGAAGTGGCCATAGTGCCTGAAGTCTTTATGTATAGTGTTTTGCTTCACTTACAGATTTACACTTTAGCTGCCAGAGGTGTAACTCCACCTCTGGGAGCATCCTTAGTCAACCAAGCACTAAGTTCCGTCATGGTTAAGGTTAATTCTCAGCAAAACTGGTGCCTGACGACTCCCATCTTCCCCTTAGTCCGTCCTCCTTACCCAGTAACATCAGGCAAGGAGGAGCAGTCTGTAGATAGAATTAAGATTCAACGACTAAATTGAGGGTATTTTTGCGTTACTTTATTTTTTGTTTAAGTTTGACCACCTCATAATGGGTTAGTCTAACAAAAAAACTGTTGTTTATAAAAACATTGCTTTTTGGCTGGTGAAACCCTTTAAGTTTGCTGTTAAGTAATTGTATCCTTGCGTTATGAACATATTAAAGCTTGCTATTTACAAGGACTTGAGTGAACAAAGAAGGATGACTCCAGGATGAGAAAGGAGAGAGCAACCACAGTCATCTTCATAATTTAGATAAGTGCTGGGATGTCTTCCTACAAGCAGATGTAATCTGCTTTTCTCTTGGTTTGAAGTGTATTGTTTTATTCTCATATTTATAGTGAGCCTGCAGTAAGAGGATTTCCCACAGATACAGAGGTGGTCCTAATGATGTAAGAAAAATGTCCAGGACTAGTGGAAAGGAGAAAGTATGTGGTAGTCACCAAAATTGCATAATGGTCTCATTTCCCCTTTTCTCTGTTTGTACTTTTTGTACATTACTGAAATGACATAATTAAGCGATTAGTATTATTTTGGAAAATTTCTCTTCCTAAAATAAAAAAAAGAACTTTGTTCTTAAAATAAAAAAAAAAATATGGTAAGGACCAGAGTTTTCTAATCTTTATATCAGCAAGAGGTACTTAAAGGGGTAGTGTAATGTCCCAAGATTTGAACTATATCGGTTGCAAAAATGTTTTATATAAATGTCAAAGAAAATGAAGCATTTAATGAAAACATATTAGCATACGTTCTAGGTGATTTTCGCCATTTTATTATGTAGTAGTGACAGTACTTCTTTAAAGTGTCAGTAAAACCTCATGAGCCCTTTTGATACTATGCCAATACTCGTTTAATAACAATGTTACAACTAATATGTTTGTTAATTCACTCATTGTAGTAATAAGCCGAATCCAGTGTATTTAGATCACTTCACTGCTAATAGACAAATCCATGTGGGTCCGTGAGCTTGTTAGCCCCAACAAGAAGGTCCCTGGTAAGTATTGTTTGGAGACGTGTTCATTGAGGAAGGTGTTGTACGTTGCTTGCTGCTTAAGTCCAAGACTGATGTTCTTGGCTGTGGTACCTGTGTCTCGTTACAGTAGATCCCTGGTTCGGTCGGTGGTTTGTCTGGCCGGATGTTTTGGGCCGTTCTGCGGGGTCCACCCCGTGTCCGCTGGCCCGTAGCTAGTTCACATTGATTCCAGGTTTCTGTCTTGTTTTCAGTTTATCCGGGTCTTCCGCATTGCACTGGAGGTTAGGGAGAGAGAAAATGCACAGGGTCCACAGAGAACAAAGGCCAGGTAATCTGGTCTAAACGCAGATGAAAAGCCTCAAAGAAAAAAAAAATCTCTCAATTCACCCTAAGAGTTACCTTGATACTGTGGTCTGACCACTAGTGTCTACCTGAACCAACTCTCCCTACTAAAGTTATAAATAAATAAAGAAACACCTAAACCAATCAATAACCATAGTGGTAACAAAAATTATTATTTAGTACTCAGATAATGGATCCCCTGGGCACCGTTTAGTAGATCTCCCTTTTTTCAAGTTATACTTTTTTGCATATCCCTTTTTATCCTTAGATTGATTAAAGGTAGCGCCCCGCTTCCTCATTTCTTATACCAGCGGAGCTCTCCTGATGTTAGTTTCCCATTGTGGGATTCTACATATCACTTTCTCCAAAGATCCAGAATATCCTGTGTGTGTGTGAGTGTTTCTGTTTGCGAGTGTATGTGAGGCATACTCGCATGCAGCTCCACAAGAAGCCTCCTCTACAGATAAATACTACACTCAGCCCACACACAAACATACGCACACCTTCACAAGCAGTCATAATAAATACCATCACTGACAGCCCACATACACACACATAAAACTATACATAGTCCCCATACATACATAACACACAATACCACAAACATCTAAAAACACATACATAACTTTTTGATTTATCTAATAAATATTTGTCTATCTATCCACTTACCCACCCACCATTTTTTCTATTTTGTCCGTCTGTCTGCTTGCTGACTATGTAACTAGGACGTGCATGAGACGTGAAAGATGGAGAGTTTTTTTTAAATGCTAGAATCACTCTACGATCTTGGAAAGGTGGTTGCAAACCAGATACAACGTGAATTAGAGTGCTATGATGCTAGTGCAATAGAGATTCATAGGCCTTGATTTAATATTTTTGGATGAGCTTTGCAAATAATTTATTATTTTTGGATAAACTTTTAAAATTATTCTTAGAATTTAATACATCTTGTTATATTGATATGTTTTATGAAAATGTATATTTTGAAAAACAAATTTAAAAGGGTATCCAACATTATTAAATAATTTGAAAAGCATGTCTAAATATATTAAACCAAGACCATGATTGTTTTTAAGAGGGAGCTGTTCCACAGCACAATGACAGATAGATCGGAATAATTAATATTCAACTTTCTGTTCTCATTTCTGTTTTTACCAATAAGGAAGGAAATGTTGATTTATGGTAAGCTAGAGTGATACAGAGATACAGTTCAAACCACAGCTAAAACAGTTCATCATCAAAAAAAAGAGGAGGTTGATGGTTTTAATATGAATGTGTCACGATTTCGTGTGTCCAGGTTTGGACAGCTTTGTTTAAAAACTGAACTTCACAAGGTCTTAT
The DNA here is from genome assembly GCF_036172605.1 of Pelobates fuscus. Lineage (NCBI taxonomy): Eukaryota > Metazoa > Chordata > Amphibia > Anura > Pelobatidae > Pelobates > Pelobates fuscus. The sequence continues at coordinate 270,481,127 of NC_086317.1, read as the reverse complement.
AGTCCCAGATCCAGCATTCTTTCAATACAGATTGAACAAATGTATTGATTTATTGATGTGGTTATATCAATCTTAAATGTTCTTGCATTAGTAGTAGCTCCATAGACAGGGACTAACTCATGCACATTTTTATAACTTTAGGAGTTATGTCATGATTGTTGTAATGGTACAGAATGTGGTCTAAGGAGCAGAAGTTGAGATTTGCTGGCTCTTGACTTTATGATCTGTATCTTATTGGTTATACAGGGAGTGCAGAATTATTAGGCAAGTTGTATTTTTGAGGATTAATTTTATTATTGAACAACAACCATGTTCTCAATGAACCCAAAAAACTAATTAATATCAAAGCTGAATATTTTTGGAATTAGTTTTTACCGTATATACTCGAGTATAAGCCGACCCGAATATAAGCCGAGGCCCCTAATTTTACCCCAAAAAACTGGGAAAACGTATTGACTCAAGTATAAGACTAGGGTGGGAAATGCAGCAGCTGCTGGTAAATTTCTAAATAAAATGAGATCCTTAAAAAATTATATTAATTGAATATTTATTTACAGTGTGTGTATATAATGAATGCAGTGTGTGTATGAGAATGCAGTGTGTGTGTATGAGAATGCAGTGTGTATATGAATGCAGTGTGTGTATATGAATGCAGTGTGTGTGTATGAATGCAGTGTGTGTGTATGAGAATGCTGTGTGTATGAGTGCAGTATGTGTGTATGAGAATGCTGTGTATGAGTGCAGTGTGTGTATGAGTGCAGTGTGTGTATGAGTGCAGTGTGTGTGTATGAGAATGCAGTGTGTATATGAATGCAGTGTGTGTATATGAATGCAGTGTGTGTGTATGAATGCAGTGTGTGTGTATGAGAATGCTGTGTGTATGAGTGCAGTATGTGTGTATGAGAATGCTGTGTATGAGTGCAGTGTGTGTATGAGTGCAGTGTGTGTGTATGAATGCAGTGTGTGTGTATGAATGCAGTGTGTGTGTATGAATGCTGTGTGTGTGTATGAATGCTGTGTGTATGAGTGCAGTGTGTGTGTATGAGAATGCTGTGTGTATGAGTGCAGTGTGTGTGTATGAATGCAGTGTGTGTGTATGAATGCAGTGTGTGTGTATGAATGCAGTGTGTGTGTGTATGAGTGCAGTGTGTGTGTATGAATGCTGTGTGTGTGTATGAATGCAGTGTGTGTGTATGAGTGCAGTGTGTGTGTATGAGTGCAGTGTGTGTGTATGAATGCAGTGTGTGTGTATGAATGCTGTGTGTGTGTATGAGTGCAGTGTGTGTGTATGAGTGCAGTGTGTGTGTATGAGTGCAGTGTGTGTGTATGAATGCAGTGTGTGTGTATGAATGCTGTGTGTGTGTATGAGTGCAGTGTGTGTGTATGAGAATGCTGTGTGTATGAGTGCTGTGTGTGTGTATGAGTGCTGTGTGTGTGTATGAATGCAGTGTGTGTGTATGAGTGCAGTGTGTGTGTATGAATGCAGTGTGTGTGTATGACTGCTGTGTGTGTGTATGAATGCTGTGTGTATGAGTGCAGTGTGTGTGTATGAGAATGCTGTGTGTATGAGTGCTGTGTGTGTGTATGAATGCAGTGTGTGTATGAATGCAGTGTGTGTGCATGAATGCAGTGTGTGTGTGTATGAGTGCAGTGGGTGTGTATGAATGCAGTGTGTGTATGTGTGTGTGTAATGCAGAGTGTGATGCAGAGCCTTGGTGAGGGGTGGGCATTTTTATTTTTTAATTATTATTTTAATATTTTTTTGTTTCATTACATTTTTTTATTATTATTATTTTTTATTATTTTATTATTATTTTTTATTTTATTAATATTTTTTTTTTTTTTTTTATTATTATTAATATATATACATTTTTTTGTCCCCCCCTCCCTGCTTGCTAGCGGGCCAGGGAGGGGGGCTCTCCTTCCCTGGTGGTCCAGTGGATGGGCACTGTGTAGGAGGGGGCTGTGGGGGCTGCAGAGAGATGTTACTTACCTTTCCTGCAGCTCCTGTCAGCTCTCTCCTCCTCCGCCGGTCCGTTCAGCACCTTGGTCAGTGTAAATCTCGGGAGAGCTGAACGGACCGGCGGAGGAGGAGAGAGCTGACAGGAGCTGCAGGAAAGGTAAGTAACATCTCTCTGCAGCCCCCACAGCCCCCAGTCTGTATTAAGGCAATGCAAATTGCCATAATACAGACAATTGACTCGAGTATAAGCCGAGTTGGGGTTTTTCAGCACAAAAAATGTGCTGAAAAACTCGGCTTATACTCGAGTATATACGGTAGTTTGTTTTTAGTTATAGCTATTTTAGGGGGATATCTGTGTGTGCAGGTGACTATTACTGTGCATAATTATTAGGCAACGTAACAAAAAACAAATATATACCCATTTCAATTATTTATTTTTACCAGTGAAACCAATATAACATCTCAACATTCACAAGTATACATTTCTGACATTCAAAAACATAACAAAAACAAATCAGTGACCAATATAGCCACCTTTCTTTGCAAGGACACTCAAAAGCCTGCCATCCATGGATTCTGTCAGTGTTTTGATCTGTTCACCATCAACATTGCGTGCAGCAGCAACCACAGCCTCCCAGACACTGTTCAGAGAGGTGTACTGTTTTCCCTCCTTGTAAATCTCACATTTGATGATGGACCACAGGTTCTCAATGGGGTTCAGATCAGGTGAACAAGGAGGCCATGTCATTAGATTTTCTTCTTTTATACCCTTTCTTGCCAGCCACGCTGTGGAGTACTTGGACGCATGTGATGGAGCATTGTCCTGCATGAAAATCATGTTTTTCTTGAAGGATGCAGACTTCTTCCTGTACCACTGCTTGAAGAAGGTGTCTTCCAGAAACTGGCAGTAGGACTGGGAGTTGAGCTTGACTCCATCCTCAACCCGAAAAGGCCCCACAAGCTCATCTTTGATGATACCAGCCCAAACCAGTACTCCACCTCCACCTTGCTGGCGTCTGAGTCGGACTGGAGCTCTCTGCCCTTTACCAATCCAGCCACGGGCCCATCCATCTGGCCCATCAAGACTCACTCTCATTTCATCAGTCCATAAAACCTTAGAAAAATCAGTCTTGAGATATTTCTTGGCCCAGTCTTGACGTTTCAGCTTGTGTGTCTTGTTCAGTGGTGGTCGTCTTTCAGCCTTTCTTACCTTGGCCATGTCTCTGAGTATTGCACACCTTGTGCTTTTGGGCACTCCAGTGATGTTGCAGCTCTGAAATATGGCCAAACTGGTGGCAAGTGGCATCTTGGCAGCTGCACGCTTGACTTTTCTCAGTTCATGGGCAGTTATTTTGCGCCTTGGTTTCTCCACACGCTTCTTGCGACCCTGTTGACTATTTTGAATGAAACGCTTGATTGTGCGATGATCACGCTTCAGAAGCTTTGCAATTTTAAGAGTGCTGCATTCCTCTGCAAGATATCTCAATATTTTTGACTTTTCTGAGCCTGTCAAGTCCTTCTTTTGACCCATTTTGCCAAAGGAAAGGAAGTTGCCTAATAATTATGCACACCTGATATAGGGTGTTGATGTCATTAGACCACACCCCTTCTCATTACAGAGATGCACATCACCTAATATGCTTAATTGGTAGTAGGCTTTCAAGCCTATACAGCTTGGAGTAAGACAACATGCATAAAGAGGATGATGTGGTCAAAATACTCATTTGCCTAATAATTCTGCACTCCCTGTAGTGATAAGGTGCAGCAAAATAGCCAGGGATACATAATAATAAAATATTGAATGGTATACGCCAAGCAATGATAATTAAAATATAATTATATACTGTGCTATATAATCAAAAGCAGTACTTTTATACTGTTCAAGAGTAGATGCTTATTTTATTTTATTTTTATTTTTTTAAACATTTTGCAGAGAATTCTAGGATGGAGAACCAAGATGGCCTTCTGCATCTCATAGATCCATTCTCAAGATTGATTTTTCATATTGATGTTTATTACAGCCAAATATGGCACCTATTTGTTCTGTGAATGTTATCATGTGCTCGGCAGGGATGCATTATGTGAATCTACCTATCAACACAGGTTATGGTTGGCTGATGTTATGGCCAAAGTTTTCTATGTCTTGAAAGTCATATAACACGGTAAGCTGGTTTTAACATGTCTGGTGAGACACCATCTTCAGCAGCAGGCATTACATTTGAAAACTTATAGTTAGTTCCCCCAGCCACCTTCAGCCCTGCCCCCTTTGTGTGATATTAATCAGACTCTCGTCACATCTCCCCCTTTTTAATAACAATAAAAACATTTCAACAAACAAAACAATCAACAGAAGAATAAATAACTATACTATAATAACTATACTATCCTGGACCTCGGAGTAGACTACCCTAGTCCAGAATGACTATGGGATTATTCTGCCCATTCTTCAAGTCACTGTTTTAACTATAGTGCTTATGATGGTGTAGGCCATTAGCCCCGCCCAACATATAGCTGTGGGGAGAGGGGCTTAGGTTCAGTAAGTTTTAGCGGGAAAATAGTCAGTTTTAGTAGCGCATGCTAGTTTAGTGCAGGGCTGTGATTTGAGGGCAGCATTTTAGGATAGCATGCAACAGTTTAGTTTTATATAAATATCTGAGGTAATTTTACAACATGACAGGAGGCTTCATATTTTGCATTAACTTTATTTACTAACTTCATAGCAGCAAAGAAAAAACTGTTGAAATAAAGAACCAATCAGAGCGAGTCAGAGTATATATAAGTCCAAGAATAACCAATCATCTCCTCTTTCTTTGTGGCTCCATCACAAGTCAGGTCAGAGTACTAATTTCCTAACTGTCATTATTCAAATGTATTATAATCTTATAGTTAATCTTATTGTGTTTATGTTACTTTCCTGGGGGGTGGCAGGGGATCCCTTAGTATTTAATACCTATTGGGCTGTTACTTGTTGGAGGGGTTAACCCCTTTCTCCTTAGACCCTCTTCTGAAGCAACAGCATTTCCCCCTCCCCCCTCCTTATGGTGGCTACGTTCGCCACTTTCACTCCTTTCCCGCGCTGTTCGCACTGTAATCTGTGCATACAGAGCAGACAGTCACTGTGTTCACGCATTGCAAGGCACGAACAGACGTCTGACTGACTCCCCCGCCTGTTCCCACTATATTTGTGCGAACAGAGCGGCCAATTACCGTTTGTGCCTTTCTACACGAACGGGCCGACCAGGATCACCTGTTCGTCTAGTTTTGCATGAACAGTCTATTCATACGAACGGCTACTTCCTTCCAAAGTAGTATTCCATTCATGAATTCAACGTACGTTTGGCAAAACGAACAGCCGTTCGTTACATTTTGTGCCGAACGCTGCAAGCAGTATCTGTATATACTCACCTTCCCTGCGAACGATTTTCGCTGACTTTTTCCTGTAAACTACCCCAGGTCTCTCATGAGACCTGCAGCAGCCATTTTGTTGGTGTAGTTTTGGCGGAGTATCACACTCATCACGATAAGGCTCCTGTTTGAAGGCTCCGGTTGAAGATTTTTCTGCAAAAATTACCAGAGGTGATTCCAGTTTTCTCACAGGGACCTGTGCAGGTTGGTGTTACTACCCCTGGGGAGTGGAACTGCCAGTTAAGGTATACCCTGGTAGTCTGGCAAGGGGTGAGCCCCCATTTGGGTAATTCTCTGAGTGCTGCCTAACGGAACTTGTTAAAGCAGTTCCGATTTCTTGGGTGAGCCCCAGTGTCAAAGAGTCTGGTTTTTCCACGCCACTGGGCGACAAACATTATATGGCCTACGGCCTGTCTACATCCCTCCCACACGGTCCCTTCACCTCTCATACCTGTGCCTGTTAGTGCCCGAATTATGGAGGACACTCCTTTTCCGTCATCGGCTGAATGCGCATGCACGGCAAGTGCTGCACGCGCATTCAGCCAGTCCATAGGAAAGCATTCTCAATGCTTTCCTATGGATGCTGGCGTCTTCTCACTGTGAAAATCACAGTAAGAAGCGCGGAAGCGCCTCTAGCGGCTGCCAATGAGACAGCCACTAGAGGCTGGATTAACCCATAGGTAAACATAGCAGTTTCTCTGAAACTGCTATGTTTACAGCAGAAAGGGTTAATCCTAGATGGACCAGGCACCCAGACCACTTCATTAAGCTGAAGTGGTCTGGGTGCCTATAGTGGTCCCATAAGGTCCTTTGGAGTAAAACCTGAAAAAAGTTTTTACTTACCTTTTCTTCAGCGCCGAGACTACCTTGGTGCTGCCACTTGTCCTCCTCCCACAATGTCATCGGTCTCTCTCTTCAAAGAGGAACAATTGGGACTGATGCGCACGAGCGGGTAGGGCCTTGTGCGTGTTCAAATGTTTCTCATAGGAAAGCATTGCAAGCCACCTGAGACATTAAAAAAGTGAAAAAAAATAAAAACACAATATAAGTATAAGGGAAGTTTGAAACCTCACTTGCGCCCCACCTGCCTTCTTGCAGGGGAACATGTCTACTAAACAGTGAGCAACCACTAACACTATAAGGGCTTTCCAACGCTGTGTAAGCTATTGGATTGTTTGGGAAATTTTCAGTTATTTTGTGATTTGGCTGTCAGAGTGCATTGATTGGTTGGCCTATGAGTGCCCTCTTACTGATATAGTATAGCGTGAGAAATGTTCCCTAGCAATGCAATAGCTAACATGGAGTGGGAAAGCCCTTATAAGTGATTTTTGCCAGTATGCAAGTAGACTTCTAATTGTAAATAAATATATTTTTTTAATTTCACAGCTATTAATTGTATTGCCGCCCTCACTATTATTAAGGTGAGAGGGAAGGTAGGGTTACTTAATTTTAAATGGGGATGGCTGGAGAATGTAGGAACTCAGTTTGATCGACAAAAGCACCATACCATCGTATAATTATTTAGATCCCCCATCTGTTGCCCATGGCTGGGGAGAACACTAGGTGGGAGTGGGAGGGGCAATGGGTGGGAGTGGGAGGGGCAATACGGAGGTTTAAAAAAATAAAATATTTGTCTTTTCTTTATTGAAATTATTATAGCTTTGACATCATACATATCTCTAATTTGTTAGACATTCCAATTTCCCAAACACAATCAGACATCACATATCCAAACCAAACTAACCAACAACACAACAAACTGAAAAGATAGGTGAGAGGAGACAACTTGTTGCTAAAATTTACTGCTGAAATGTTTTATCTGACTTATTCTTGTTAAGCTATACACAGATCCATGGAGACTCATAAGCGATCAACCGTCTACAATTACATTTGAGTTTCTACATGCTGTTCATCCTACTTCTTGACACTCTTAATCTATAATCTTTAATCTTTAAACCACTTATGCCAAATTTATTCAAATGTATATGTTTTAAACCTCCCTTATAGTAATTTTGGGGGTCTTATTGACTCCTCATAAGGATTTTATTTATATATTTAACTTTTTAATTTGGTGGCTCGCTAGCAAGCACTGGCAAGCTGCCACATAATTAAGTAAAATATTTTTTATTAATGTTTTAAAATAATATAATATATCATACAACATTGGCATAAATATAATGACTTATGAACCATTGTCAAAACTAAACAAGCAATCAAATAAAATACAAATAAATATTATAAATATTTTTATATGAAATAAGTAAACTATGTACAGAAATAAAATAAAGTGTCAAGTAATTAATAACAACATGGTACTTCAGGAAGCAGAATATGTATTCAGTCAGGTGGGAACATGGTTAAAGTCCGAATTTATCTTTCACCTCATCTTCCCACATTGACCATTCATGCTGCAATATAGATGTGAAAGTTGATGGATCACGAAAAGTCAATTCACACCTTTTATATTCAAAAACAAGAGATAAGACCCACGCACAGTTGGTACAGTGGGTGACTTCCAATGACGAGAGGTGACAGAATTAGCTTTCTATCTAAGCAGGCTAGATAGAATTTTCTTAAAGGGACAAAGACACGGGGATAATATGTGATTAATTAATTTGAGAATTTTCAGCCAATAAGTTTTAATTTTGGGACACGAATAAAAGATGTGGAATAATGTACCAATTTGACCACAGTCTCTTCAACATTTATTATTTTCGCTAAGGTGCATGTTAAAAAGTTTGGAAGGGGTTAGGTACCGTCTATAAATTAATTTGTAATGGAATTCCAAATGGTTTGCACATTGAGTGATACCCTTTAACGATAATAAAAATTCATTCCACTCCTCTACTGTATATATCCCACCCAGCTCACTCTCCCACCGCAACATGTAATATGTTTTATCACACATGTCAACTGCAAAAATATTGTAGCACAAGGAGATGCTTTGTTTCCGACCAGGATCTAATAAATAGATTTTTTTCTAATTTTGTCATATCCAATTTCAACACGTTCGGATCCTAATCGGAAAGAGCAAAATGTTCTCTAATTGTAGATTATACTAGCTTTAGTGTAACTATAATCTTAATTTTATTAATGACAGGAGGCGAATATTTGCTTCATATTTGCTTAAGTCTCTCTTTACTTGAACTCCACAGCAGCACATTAACATAGAGAGATAAACACCAAAGACAAAACATCAAGTATCTATATAAGGCTCCTCCTAATCCACCATTTCCTCTTTCATGCTGCGACAAAAGTAAACGTATACAACAAAGACAATAACCATAAAAAGAACAATATAGCGTAACAAAGAACACCATCCGGCAGTACTTCGGATAACGGAAGCTCTTGATCTTTATCCTGTCAAACGGTTGATGAAACGAACTGAAGTCGAACCATTAAACTGAAACGAAATAAACAGAGTCGAAAACACTGATTAGTGAACGAAATGTACTGAAAAAAACATAAATCCCACGATCCAGTACTGATAGGATAAAAAACCTGAAAGCCATCACTAACCATCATAAATACAATAAAACTGAGACTCCCCCCTATCCCCAAACATCCCCAGACTACCAGGCCTAGCCCAGGAACCAAACAATTCAACAGAAATACAATAATAGCAATCCATCCATATAAAGGGGGGGGGGAAGAAACCAAAAACTGGGTGGGAAATATTCGCCTCCTGTCATTAATAAAAATTAAGATTATAGTTACACTAAAGCTAGTATAATCTACAATTTTATAGCATGACAGGAGGCTTCATATTTGCTGTTTTAACGCTCCGACAGCAAAGCAAAAGAAGCATGGTTCGACGGTCTAAAGTAGAATTGGCGAAATGTCTCTTCTCGTGACCAGTCCGCCGAACGCAAAATGTCCTGAAGGGCAGCACCCGCCAAAAACGCTCCGGAAGCAGCGGCGCCCCTAACCGAATGTGCTCCGAAGGTCGCATTCACGCCCGCCAGAGTCAAAAGCCATCTGATCCAACGAGCCAGTGTAGGGGACGAGACCGGTTTATGGGGCCTGACATACGAAATCAACAACTGCCCAGAATGAGAGGATCGCAAAGGAGCGGTAACCGCAACATAACGAGCCAGTGCCCTCGCTACACAAAGCTTAGGCGAGTCCTTGAAGTAAGGGTATGATACAACCGTCGAATCCGACTTGGTACGTCTAACCACCTTAAAGGAAACCCCCTCCGGAGAAAACAAGAAAGCGTTGACATCGAAGGCCCTGACATCCGAAACACGCCTGAACGAGACCAGACACAACAAAAGGGCAAATTTCGCCGAAAGTTGGCGAAAAGAGAGGTCCTGGTTATCAGGCCAATCTTGAAGGAACGTCAAAACCGAACGTACGTCCCAGAGGGAAGAATACTTGGGCGCCGGAGGGCGCGCCAGTCTCATTCCACGCAGGAGTCTGCAGACTAGCGGATCCTGGCCAATGGGAGAACCTCGAAGCGGAACATGTGCCGCCGAGATAGCTGACCTGGCCACGTTAACCGAGCGGTATGACCGACCCAGTTCAAAGAGATGGGACAGAAAATTCAATACGCTAGATACAGGACCCGTAAAGGGATCGGTATCCCGTTCCAAACACCAGCGACACCAGGAACCCCATGCTGAGAGATAACACCTCCTCGTCCCGGGAGCCCAGGAGTCCCAGAGAAGGTTTCTAGCCGATTGCGATAACTCCTCGACATTCCAGGTACCCCTGAAAGAGTCCAAGCTACTAAGAGTAGGTGGCCGTCTCCCACCAGCGGGTGGGGATTGCCCCGGGGGTCCGAGAGGAGCAGTCGAGAGGAAGGCAACAGGAGAGGGTCCTGACAGGAGAGATCCAGGAGCTCCGGAAACCAGGCCTGACTCAGCCACAGCGGGGCCAGCAACACCAAGGACACACGTTGACGTCGCACTTGTAGCAACACCCTGGGAATCATAGCGAACGGAGGAAACGCATACGCTCCCTGCGAAGGCCATTCCTGGAGAAATGCGTCCACCGCTGTGCACGCCGGATCCGGAAGCCAACTGAAGTACCTCTGGGTCTGGCGATTCGTCCTGGAGGCGAATAGGTCCAAAATGAACGGGCCCCTCTGCATCTCGAGTTCGAGGAAGACGGATCGCAGGAGTTTCCAGTCGCTGGCATCCCGCCAATGTCTGGAGAACCAGTCCGCCGTCAGGTTCGACTCCCCCGGGAGATACTCCGCCTGTAGGGTGATGTTGCGCTGGAAGCAGAAGCTGTAAATCTCCTTTGTCACCTCCGACAATGCTCGAGATCGAGCGCCTCCCAAGCGGTTGATGTATTGCACCGCCGAGATATTGTCCATCCGAAGGAGGACGCAGCAGTCCGACAGGTGGTTCGCCAGGCTCCGAATCGCAAACGACCCCGCAATCAATTCCAAGCAATTGATGTGGAAATCCGATTCCTTGTCCGACCACGGCCCTCCCGTGGACCCCGTCGCGCATGTGGCACCCCAACCCCACAGACTCGCATCTGACTCCAGCACAAAGTCCGGGGTTGGTCCGAATATTGCCTTGCCGTTCCAGGCGGACATATGCAGGAGCCACCAGCGCAGCTCGGTCTTCACGTCCGGGGACAGGGATATCATCTGGTCGTAGGAGGGTCTCCTGCGCAGAAAATGAGCCTTCAGCCGTTGCATGGCCCTGTAATGGAGTGGGCCCGGGTAAATCGCCTGTATCGAGGCCGAGAGGAGACCCACCACGCGAGCCAACGTCCGGAGGGGGATCTGGTCTTGACGCAAGATCCGTCGTATCTCCTTTCGAATGGTCGCTAGCTTCGCCAAGGGCAGTCGAAGAACACATTCCTTCGCATCGACTTCGAAACCCAAGAACTCCACCGTCTGGGAAGGCCCCAACGCTGATTTCTTCAGATTGACCACGAACCCCAGATGCTCCAACAAGGATATCGCAGAGTGAGTCTGATATCTGAGCCTGGAGGGGTCCTCGCAGAAGATCAGCAAGTCGTCCAGATATATTATGCATCGGACACCCTCCGATCTGAATCTGGCGACTACCGGCTTTAGGAGCTTGGTGAAACACCAAGGGGCCGAGCTGAGGCCGAAGGGGAGGCATGTAAATTGGCATGGAATGCCCTTCCAACGAAAGCGAAGGAACCTGCGACAGTCCTCGTCCACCGGGACGGACAGGTAGGCGTCCTTCAGATCTAGCCTCGTGAACCAGTCTCCCGGCCGTAGGAGGTCCCGCAGAAGATGAATTCCCTCCATCTTGAAGTGGTTGTAGACCACGAAGGCGTTCAATTCTCGTAAATTGATCACCGGGCGGAACTCCCCGGACTTTTTCCTCACGAGGAAAATCGAGCTGAAGAAACCCCCCGAATCCGGGGCTCGTTGGACCGCGCCTTTGGCGAACAGCGCCCGAACCTCCGTATCTATCAGGGACTGTTGTTCTCTTGTGATGACGGGGACCCTCGGGGGTCTGACCTGTGTCGGAGGGGAGTGGAAATCTATGACATATCCCCGCACAGTCTGAAGGACCCAAGCATCTGAGGATACCTCCCGCCACCTTTCCCTGCAGTGAAACAGTCTGCCCGCATGCAAAGTAGGGTGAATGAAGGAGGAAGGAGGTGTACTCACCTGCAGAAAATCTCGCCCGTCCTCTGGAGCGGTATCCGCGACCTCTATCCGACCTCTGAGCGAAGGGGGCCCTGGATTGGTAGGACGGAAAGAAAGACGGACCACGGGATCTGTGGCGGCCCGAAGACCAACCGCGGCTGGAGACACGACCCCGCTGTCGTCCAGCCCGTCCAAAAACCTGGGAGGTTTGTGGCCGAAAAACCTTCTTCATGGAAGACTGGGCCTTGTCCAGGGAGGTAAACAGGTTGACATGTTTCTGTAGCTCCTTAATGAACGGTTCCCCGAACAGTAGACCTTTAGCCAAGGGGCCCAATTCTTTGGAGCCCAGCTCCGACAGTTTGTTGTCCATGCGGAACAGAGCTGTCTTCCTGCGCTCAGTGCAGAGGGCCACATTGGCATTGCCCAGCAGGCAAATGGAGCGTAACGCCCAGTCCCGCATGGTGGCTGGATCCAGGGTCGTACCCTCCGTGTAGGCCTCGTCCGCTAAGGCTAACATCCTGCATAGGGGTCCCAGCACGTCCAGCTGCTTATCCTGCGCGGACCGGAGGCTCCGTTCCACCCCTTTCTTGGGGTCCCGACCCGTCCGGGTCAAATACGTGGCCACCAAGGGGTCAAATTCCGGGGTCGTTGCCACCTTGTCCGGTAGGACGGGTCTTGGGCATTCCGCCCTCAATTTCTTGCGGGCCTCCCCGTCGAGGGGCCTGCGGACCCAGTAGTGCACAAACTGTGCCAAATGGTCGGGCAGCACCCATTCTGAGGACCTGGGGTGTCGGATAGACCGGGGATCAAATAGGGGTTGCCCCGTAGCATCCAGAAATGCGTCGCCCTCCAGGGCCGCCACATCGGACTGAGGCGCATCTTGAAAAAGACCTCATTGAGGTCGAAACGTTGCAATAAACCTGCTTGAAGAACAATCACAGTGAGTGCCTGAGATTCTTTTTACTCTACATATGTCTCTTGGGGTCTGTTTTGCTGACCCATGCTCAGTAGCACCCTGTGTGTAATTGTTGTGACTGAGTGCGACCCTATTTCTATTTTTGAGGCGCATCTTCGTCCTCCCAGCGCCAACCGAGGTCCTCCCCGTGGTCCTCGTCCCAATCTCCATCTTCCTCCGAAGGGGACTGGTCTGCCCGCCACTCATCCAACACGGCCATATTAGGGGGGGTAAGGAGGCCTCCTCCCCTGCGCCCGACCTACGACGGCGCCTGGCCGGTGAGGCTGACAGCCTCGAACCCTGTCGCTTCGCCGGAGCCTTGCCCTTCCGGGAGCGTGGTTCAGGGCCTTCACCCTTCCAATAGCGCAATTGCGCACTTGCCTGCTCTCTATCCTGAGAGTCTGACTCAGCCGAGTCGTCTGCCAATAGGGGGGATCCTCTCGCACCCCTGTCAGTATGAGGTAGAGCCCTCGCCAGGGCTTTCTCCACAGAGGCGGTCACGGCCGCATTAATCAATGCCTGCAGGTTTTGCTCCTGTGTAGCGGCTTCCATGACGCCTGAGATACGGTACGTGACACCTAAGGAGACAGATAATAGGTATCAGTAACAGGCAGTAGGGGCAGCACCCCTAGTATGGCAGAGGCAAGTAATAATGCATGCAGGCTCAACACACCTTGTTCCCAGGGAGGAGCCGTCCGGTCAATAGCATGCGTTATATGGCACAGACAAAGCAGGCCAATCACGGGGCACTGACAAAAGCAGGCCAATCAAGGGGCACAGACAAAGCAGGCCAATCATAAGGGCATAGACAAAGCAGGCCCATACATGGGTACGGGCAGCACCGGCCCAGTGGTATGCAAAGGTGGAGCGTAGGCCTCTGTGGTAGGCGTGCGGGCGTAACTTGACATGCAGTGTAAGCAGGGTAGAGATGCAGGTGCAGAGACCTCACAGTAGTGTCTCATGCAGGAAACCAACAGTGGAATGGAAATAGCCACCAATATCCCAGGGGCATGCAGTAAGGGGGCACACAGCAAAGGCATGCACACTGAGACCATGAAAAAATAACAGGCAGTAGGCAGGGGTATAGAAAAATTGAACATGGCAGGGGAAGCCAGAGAAAAAGGGGGGGGCTAGTCCCCATGCAGGGGTGACACATAAGCACAAGACAATCAAAACAGCCACTCTCCTATACTAAACAGAACTACAGTGTTAAAATTAGTTCAAAGCAAAGATACAGGGAAAAAGACACAATAGTGTACTGTGCCCTTAAGGGGCAGCCAGAATGTGCAACCGGGACTCGGCCGTAAAGCCGCGCACCCCCGTGGTCGGCCACGCGGTCACGGGGGAGGAGGGGTGCTCAGAAACGGAGGCACCCGCGGGGAGCAAGCCCGACGCCCAGCTCCGTCCCCACACAGCTCGGGGAGCAAATCGCTCGAGCGGGGACGGGAGCAGGGTAGGGAGGCAGAGAGAGGATTCCCGCTCGGCGGAGGAAGCCGGCGGGCGGGAATCAACATAAGTGACACGTGGGACCGCTGGAGTCTTTCTCCGCGGTCCCGACGGTCGGCACGGAAAAGCGGTCGGAAGACCGCTTGCCGGCGACCGCAATAAGAGAAACACACTGGGAAAACCAGGAAAAGGACAGGGGAAAACGAAAAGTGAAAAGGGGGAAAATAGAAAACAGTAAAGCAACAGGGCAAAGGGAAGAAAAGGAAACCAAGCCCAGAACAGAGCACAGAAATAAAACGCAGCAATATAACAAGCCCAAGGCAGAGGGCATAAGTCACAAGTATAAATAATAAATAATAAATCCACAGCCACCCATATAACACAGGAGGCAGTGGTACTCTGACCTGTGCTGTCCGCGGAGCAGCAAAGAAAGAGGAAATGGTGGATTAGGAGGAGCCTTATATAGATACTTGATGTTTTGTCTTTGGTGTTTATCTCTCTATGTTAATGTGCTGCTGTGGAGTTCAAGTAAAGAGAGACTTAAGCAAATATGAAGCAAATATGAAGCCTCCTGTCATGCTATAAAATTGTTGTCACAAGTCTCTCATGTGTTGGGGCATGAAGTAAACTTAAATCAAATTTATCCTTCAATTGATCAAAAGGCAGAAGGTCATTGGAAGAAAATTGATAATTAATATGGACAATGGAACGGGAGGCCCAGTAATCTACATTCAATTCAGCATAACATACTTCTGACAATGGTGTAGCTTTGGACCATGTAGCAGAAGGTTAATTTTTTTTTTAATAATTGGTTCCACATTTTAAGGGTTGACTTAGTAGAGGGAAACATGTCCACTGCCTTAGGGTGTTGAGATATAGGCAACCATAATAAATATTTAATAGAATAAGGTAAAATCTTATTTGCCTCCATCTCAAGCCATTGGGGCCCGGCGTTATCTAAATTAAATTTAAGTGCCATTGCTGCATTAGAAGCATAGTAGTAATTAATAAAATCTGGCAAACCCATACCTCCCCCAATTCTGGGTTTTTGTAAAAAGGATAATTTAATCCAAATAAATGAAACAAAGGCAGAGTGGACTTTTCTAAAAAGGATAAAGGTATAGAGAGGGGAATTGTTCTAAGTTTATATAAGATTTTTGGAAGGAGAGTCATTTTAAGCTGCCACATAATTAACCCTCATGATGCAGATGGATTTTAAACATTTGCCTGCTTGCTGCTAGCATTGCTGGTTGGCAAATAATAATTCAAATGATCAATTCTTTACAAAAAACTAATGAACAATGATTTGTGAATGTGCATCCTGCTGGCTACATTTGGTTTCCAAATTTTGCTTTGTGAATCTTTCAGTTCCTATACTTTGTATAGGGTTTTGGATGGGCAAGTGCTGATTTTAAGCTAGACACTTGATGCCTCCTGGCAGATAGAATTCTGATGGTATTTGGTTTTAGTAAATATGTAAATTGCCATTGTAATCACAATTTAGTCATTTTTACCCATTAGGACAACATTGGGTGTTTAATAAATAACCCAGTTTGTCGTTATACAAAATCTTCAGTGCCAATTCGTGGCTTAAACTAATGCTTGTTGCCAGGTCTATAATGAAAGTTAAGCCCTCTTTGTAAAATCTACACTCTTTTCACAGCTTCTTGTTCCAATGCAGTCTTTTTACACATCTGCGTACCATCACTCCCTCCTCCAAAAGCCAACATCCAGAACACACATTTATAGAGTTACTGCGGTCACCATGACCACTTCAGTTATTTATGTGGTCATGGTACCTTGAATCTGTATGTGCAGAATTTTTACTTTCAAACACTGCACATATGGTGAATAACCCCTCTGCTGCTGGAGGTGTAACTTCAACTCCTGCAGAATAACTACATCGCTATATAGGGACCCATGTTAAAGTTAGAACCTTATTGTGGGACCCAGTTACAAAACAGTTTCCCCCATAACTGTAGAGTGGTGCCAGGGCACCCCTACCAGTGGTCTGTAGTGGTTATGATGATTGGAGTGGGTTGGAGTTTGGGTTTGGAGGTTCCCACCTTTTTTCTCGGGCCACCATTTTGTTTCTAGCAACTGGGATGTTTCTACTACTCCTGGCACCCCCCGCTCCCCACTTTACCCACAGTTCCACCAGAATAAATGATAATCTCTTATATATACACTGTCATTCAACCACATTTTATTCTTTTTACAGTGCCTTTTGGAATGCGCGATCAGTCAGTAATAGTATTAAATCTACTGCCATTCACAACCTCCTCATATTTAAACTCTTTAAACCTCTTGGCACTGGCTAGATCCTGGCTCTCTCCCTTTGACACTTCTATGCCTGCCCTCCTATCTTATGGTGGATTACATCTAACTCATTCTCCCAGGCCATATGATAAGAGTTGTGTGGGGTCTTTACTCTTTCCAACCTTGTTCATTCCAACCTTTGCCCCCTTGCCCCCTTCTCTCCTCTCCCTCTTTTTAATTCCATCATATGCATCTTGTCAATCCTTTCTCAGGAAACATTGCCATTATTTACTGTCTCCCTGGTTCTCCTCTACTCTTACTTGATCATTTTGCTGCTTGGTTTTCTTACTTTCACTCTTATCTTCTTCCCTCATCTTTGGCTACTTCAACATCCTTATTAAGCAACCTAACAACTCAACATCGTTATTAACCAACCTAACAACCTTTGTTCCCTAGCCCTTCGCTCTCCCCTCCCTCTTTTGAAGTCCATCATATGCATCTTGTCAATCCTTTCTCAGACCACTTTGCCATTATTTACTGTGTCCTTGGCTCTCCTCTACTCTTCCATGATCATTTTGCTGCTTGTTTCACTTACTTTCACTCCTCTCTCCTTCCCTCATTTTTGGCTACTTCAACATTCTTATTAACCAACCTAACAGCTCATTAGCCTCTAAATTTGTATTTATCACCTCCTCCTTTGTCCTTACTCAATGGACTAATTCCCCTAGACAAGAAGGTGGCAATATCCTTGATCTAGTCTTTTTTAAACCTTTGCTCTGTCATCAACTTCTTCATCACACCTTTCCCTCTGTCTGATCACAATATTTTAAGCCTTACTGTGAATGTGCCACTCACTCAACAATCTAGCTCATCTCGTGGCATTAGAAATCTAACATTGATTGATCTGAATCACTTCTCTCCCTCTCTCTAGCTTCCACTTTTTCCTCTCTCCTGTCCCCTTCAAGCTACCTAAATCTACCATTCTGTTCTGTATACTGCTCCAGCCATGGCTGCACCAATCATAGCCCACTGTAAGTGCCAGCCATACCTTCAACCCTGGCACAGTAAGCCCACCTGCTATCTATACTTCAGAACATTGGTAAAAGTCTTGCATGACATCTAACTTCCTACACTACAAATTCACGTTATGTTCTATACTTTTATGCATTTGATACTGCTGACCATTTTCTTCTTCTTGAAGCCCTCCACAAACTTTGCCTCTGTCACACTATACTTTCCTGATTTGTTTACCTCTTCTTCTATGATGCCACATCCTCCCCACTATCTGTCTCAGACGGTGTTCACCAAGGCATAATTCTTGGTCTGCTTTCATTCTTCATTTATACTGTCTCTCTTGATAACCTTATTGACTGTTTTGGATTTATATACCATCTATATGCTGATCATACTCAATTGTGCCTCCCCTGACCTCTCCCCAGCCCTTCTAGAAAGCCTCACACATTGCTTTGCTTCCATCTCTTACTAGTTGCTTTCAACTACTGTAACAAACGATTATATACAGTCACATACACAGTTACGGCCGGACAGTCACATACGTAAAGCCACACACTATGTAAAGTGTCTCACACGCACAGGAAGACAATAACACACACAGGAAGACAATAACACACACAGTTGACAGGGCGCCTAAAGGCCTAACTAACTGTTTTATTCTCCCCAACAACAATTCTGTAACATATTAATATCTTAGCATTTCAAGTAAATATACAAGTTACATTTAAATAAATTAGTTTATTGCTAAATATATTTTACAGTAATTTTCCTGGGCCCTCTAACACACAAAAGGTGGAAGATTCAGCCTAAATTATGGCAATAAGTAATGAAAAAAATCGAATACATACATACATAGAAATATATAATATACGATACATTATAGATTTGTAACATATAAAAAATATATTTAAAAAATATGTTATTGGTTCTGATAATTGTATGTAACAATGTGCCCATTCAAGGTTAGAGAAATGTCTGTAAAACCCCTACAGATAATACATGTTAGTAATCTCTGAAAGGTACCAGGCATGTCTAGTCTGAGTAGAACTGAGTATAACTCATGCAGGAAGCTAGAAATCATGAGTAGTTTTGGTAAATGCAGGGAACTCCACAGATGAGTATTTTTTTATATTTAGATTTTTTACTATCTATCTAAAAATGTGAATTTAGGAAAAAGCTTTAACATATGAGAAACACTGAAGAATATTAGGATTTTACTTTTTTTTTAAAGTTTATTAAATGTTTGAGAATATTTTGCTTATCTGATTAGCTGCTGCTCAACCTAACTTGCTTGCTGCTGTGATTGTTCTACGTGAAACTGGTCAGTAAATAGTAGAATTTGACCTACCGTGGCTGCTCAGCCAGATAAAAATGTAAGATTTTCAAAAAGAAAATCAATATATATAATTTCAATCAATATACATAATTTTTAAAAATGTCATTAAGTTTCATCAAATGTAATAAACTTTTAAAACATGAAAAGTGGAAATGTACTGACAGTTGTCCTTTAAGAAAAAGAAAGACAAAATAATATAGTCTTAGTCTGACTATAGTCTGATTCAAAAATCAGATTCATTATAATCATTTAAGAAGAGAAATAAAAAGTTGATGAATGGTGTATGATTAACATTGAAAAATATAACATATAACTAATATGGCAACATTGACTGGAGTGTCGTTATAAATAGTGCAAACATTGCTAAAAACTGACACTGAAATGGAGCAACTTTCATTTGAATACAGTGTTGTTACAGGCTACATTAACAAAAGTGCTGTTTTTTTTCTGGAACCGTTAGAGTTCGGATGTATGAAGAGTTAGAATTAGAAGGCACCTCATAAACTTTATGGGTCTATCCACAATGGATGTAGGGTCTCTACACAATATGTTGATTATTGTAATTCTTATCACTCTAAGTCAAGTGAATGGGGTTACAATTCTTTAATCTGTACTATAACATTGTGTTCTAATAAATTCAGTGTCATTATAGTGCCTCTATGGCTCTCACCACTTTTGAATCTGCCATTTGTGGCAGTAAGCTATAAATAGTTATTTTAAATTTGCATTTATTTGCATTCTTCAGTGTAGCCTTCCGGGCGTTTTAGAGATTCTTGCTTTTCTCAAACATTTTAATAGCTTGTTTCACTTTCACAGAGGTTGGATCAGCACACGTTTGGTTTTTGGTTTTCAGTGTTACTATGTTAATAAAAAAAAGACATGGATTCATGTAATGATATTTAAAAATATATAATACATTTAAAACATGTTCAGGTACTGAATGTTTGTTAAAACACTGCTAATATATCAATGGGTGGGAAAGAACAAGATAATTTTAGAGTAAAAATACAGACAAACATATAAATAAATAGATAGATAGACCATATTATGCAAATCTCCCTCCATGTGGAAAACCCCTAATTTATGGACAGGCTGTACATACTGCTATATTTGCCCATGGCATCTTTGCCATGGGCAGGTAACTTATAAAAGTCAGCAGGGCTGCCATCAGAAATTTTGGGGCCCCTGACACAGCTCAAGGTCTGGGCCCCCTGGCGCCTGCACCCGAGTCCCCCCCCCCCCCAGTCCGCCCACAGGGATGCAGTGTCTGCAGGGCCGGTGCAAGGATTTTTGCCGCCCTAGGCAAAAGTAAAGTTTGCCGCCCCCCCCATGTGACATCACAGTGCCCCACCCATATGATCTGCCATGTTAACTAACACAGTGCTGCAGTGCCGCCGTGTTTACAATAAAAGGCCTGCAGGGACAGGCTATAGACACCAGAACCACTACATTAAGCTGCAGTGGTTCTGGGGACTATAGTGTCCCTTTAATGTGAGGTAAATTAAAGATTAGTGCCACGAATAATATACTAGATTGCCTACTTACAACCAGATGAGGATGATGATGGGCTTCAGCTGCCGTCTGGCTCCACTGGTCTGGTGTAGAACAGGCTCTCTAGAGGCGGTTTGTAACTGTGGTCACAAAAATCAATGTTCTGGGAGAACGGGAAGCAGCTCCATTTTTTGAGGGCCCTTTACACAGCTCAAGGTCTGGGTCCCAGGGTCCACCTTCATGTTCCACGAATGAGTTTGTTCACAGGGGTGTGTGTGGGGGGGGTGTGTGGGGGGATGTCCTGATGTGTGTAAGGAATGCATTGTGTGAATCTGTGTTTGTATGTGTAAGGGCTGCAAGGTGAGTTTGCGTATGTAAGGGATGCAGTGTGTGTGTCTGTAAGGGATGCACTGAGTGTGTGGAAGGGGTGCATTGTGTGTTGCTGTGTGTAAGGGATGCATTGCTTGTGTATGTGTCTGTGTGTAATGCATTGTGTGTTTTTCTGTGTGCAAGGGGTGCATTGTGTGTGTGTGTGATGGATGTCAATCTCTCCCCCTACCCCCGTCAATTTCCTTCTTCTCCCCCTCCCTCTCATTGCCTTCTCCCCCCTCCAATTTCCTGCCTTCTCCCCCCCTCCAATTTCCTGCCTTCTCCCCCTCCAATTTCCTGCCTTCTCCCCCCCTCCAATTTCCTGCCTTCTCCCCCTCCAATTTCCTTCCTCTCCCCCCTCCAATTTCCTTCCTCCCTCCCCCCTCAAATTTCCTTCCTCTCCCCCTCCCTCAAATTTCCTTCCTCTCCCCCTCCCTCAAATTTCCTTCCTCTCCCCCTCCCTCAAATTTCCTTCCTCTCCCCCTCCCTCAAATTTCCTTCCTCTCCCCCCTCCCTCAAATTTCCTTCCTCTCCCCCTCCCTCAAATTTCCTTCCTCCCCCCTCAAATGTCCTCCCTTCCTCTCCCCCCCCTCAAATGTCCTCCCTTCCTCTCCCCTCCTCAAATGTCCTCCCTTCCTCTCCCCCTCCCTCAAATTTCCTTCCTTCCTCTCCCCCCTCAAATTTCCTCCCTTCCTCTCCCCCCTCAAATTCCTACCTCTCCCTCCCCTCCCTCAAATTTCCTTCCTTCCTCTCCCCCCCAAATTTCCTACCTTCCTCTCCCCCCCAATTTCCTTCCTCTCCCCCCTCTAATGTCCTCCCTTCCTCTCCCCCTCCCTCAAATTTCCTCCCTACCTCTCCCTCCCCCCTCAAATTTCCTTCCTCCCTCCCCCCTCAAATTTCCTTCCTCTCCCCCTCCCTCAAATTTCCTTCCTCTCCCCCTCCCTCATATTTCCTCCCTCCCCCCTCCCTCAAATTTCCTCCCTTCCCTCTCCCCCCACTCATTCAAATTCCCCCCCACCCCCACTCCCTCAAATTTCCTCCCTTCCCTCCCTCTCCCTCCCCACTCATTCAAATCCCCCCCACTCCCTCAAATTTCCTCCCTTCCCTCCCTCTCCCCCCCACTCATTCATATTTCCTCCCTCCCCCCTCCCTCAAATTTCCTCCCTTCCCTCTCTCCCCCACTCATTCAAATCCCCCCCCACCCCCACTCCCTCAAATTTCCTCCCTTCCCTCCCTCTCCCCCCGACTCATTCATATTTCCCCCCTCCCCCCCATCCCTCAAATTTCCTCCCTTCCCTCTCCCCCCCACCCCCACTCACTCAAATTTCCTGACACCCGGCGGGCGCGCGAGGGAGCACTCTCCTCTGAGTGCTTCCTCTTCAGCTCCCTCGCGCGCCGCGTACTGATGCCGGAGCCGGAAGATGACGTCATCTTCCGGCTCCGGCATCAGTACGGTGCGCGAGGGAGCTGAAGAGGAAGCACTCAGAGGAGAGTGCTCCCTCGCGCGCCCGCCGGGTGTCAGCAGGGCCAGCCTCTGGGGGGCCCTGAGGTGACCGGCTGCTGGGCCCCCCAGGAGAAGAGGCTGGCCCAGTGGGAACATACCGGGGTCGCAGGGCCCCCTGCGACCCGGTATGTTCCCACTGAATGTGGGGCCCGGACGACCTGAGC
Organism: Pelobates fuscus; assembly: GCF_036172605.1. NCBI lineage: Eukaryota > Metazoa > Chordata > Amphibia > Anura > Pelobatidae > Pelobates > Pelobates fuscus. The sequence continues at coordinate 270,458,632 of NC_086317.1, read as the reverse complement.
AGTCCGGGCCCCCCAGGACCGCCGGGCCCATGACAACCGTTGCGGTTGTCATGCCCTGATGGCGGCCCTGAAAGTCAGTGTGCATCCAAATGACTTTGTGACAATGGTACATGCACTTTGCAAGTGCTGCTAAATAAACATTTAAGAAAAAATATTGGACCAGTGAAGGCCCTAAGGAGAGAGTAACAATGAAAAGGAGAGGATGCCCTACCTTTAATACTTCTAAGGATGAAAGAATAGCGGGTAAAAAATTAGTGTAGAGGGAGAATTACACTTATACAGCTGGTAAGGTATATGTACAAACGAGCAAAGGTCCAATTAGACAGACACACAACGTGTCTAAAAAAATCAAAATAATGTCAGAACCCCTAGCTCCACACGCTCCCAGTGTGTATACTAGCGGCAGGTATAGCTAGAGGTAAAAATTACAGGGAGGAAGATGGAGGAACTGAGCCTCAATAACCATAAATTAAAAAAAGGCTACTGAAAATTATCTATCCCTGTGTTACCTTGGCACCGTGGAATAACCACTAATGCCTAACTGAACCAGTCTCCCTGCCTAAAACTAAATACAAATAAACTAGTGCATACTAAATTAGAGTGCTACCATGTGAAGTGAAAACAAAAAATAGAGAGCTCGACGCGCGTTTCGGTGTGTAAGCATGCCATCGTCAGGATCCTAGATCAGCTCCTTTTTCCTTATTATTTCAACTCTTAGAAATGAACATTTATACATTATTTTGTGAAGTGGCCCATCATTATGGTATTATGTTATATATTTATAATATAATCATTTGCTTGAATGCTTCACACTTTTAATATATATATGAATACTTTTATATATATGACTATAGTAATGAAAAAAAAAGCAATTAATATAACATCAGTATAGGAAAGTGACTTTTTGGAAAACAATGTGGTAAAGCAGCAGGCAGGGTAGGACTTTCAGCTTTTAGCTTTGAAAATGCTGCTAAGTACACGCTAATGTGAAGTGGCCCATCATTCTGTTATGTTATATATATATAATATAATCATTTGGAACACATGTCCTTTATAGCCCTTTATAGCTTCTGTTACAAGCAGTTTTGCTTGACTGCAGTTCAAGTACTTAGTGCCATTGTTGTACAAACAGCACCATTAAATAAATTCTGTTAAAATCAATTAACATTGATTTCGTCTAGAGAATTAAAATATAGCATGACACTGATCAGACACGACTCTGACCTGAGATCATATTCACATATTCAAGACAAAACTGGAGCAAATATTGTGCAAAGTAAACCCATTGCAATCGCATATATATGTTTTTATCACTGCCAGCAGACCAAGCACAAAAGCTGCACATTTACCTGTCCAATTCTGGCCCTACACAGCCTGCCACCTCTCTCTTACAGTACTTTGCCAATAGACAGCCCTGTGCTTATTGATGTCCACAAATAAGGCAAGAAGGGGAAATGCCCCTGCAAGAAACATGCCTCTTCTTTGATCAAATGGGGCCAGTGAGTGACTATGTCATACGATATTATAGCTTTGACCCCTTCCCCACCCCATTAACCTGGAACATGTACTATGCATATTCCAGCCTGTTCACCTCCTGCAGTGTTTAATTGGCAGCAGAGTTATGAGGCTACAGCCCAAAATTAAAAATCATTATTAAAAAATCATTATGAATATGTTTTTCAGAGTCTAATAGCGGTTAAAGCGGAGAAAGCTTTATAGATTTGTAGTAAAATGTAATACTTAATATTGTGTCTAGGGTTTAGGAGTAGTTAAAAAGGAGGAGACACTCTAGATCACTAATAAAATCTCATTTAGAATATTTTATAGAGAAAATTCTAGAATGGTAGAAAGTGCACAATGATATAAATCAAACGATTCTGAAAGAACAATAAACTGGAGGTCATGGCAAGAAATACCGTACTTATCACATGTTGATGCATGGAATTGTCTTGAGCAGTGGGGGCATACACGGACTGCTGAACCAAAGATGCAACATAACAGAATAAAGTCTATGTTTACTTTTGTAGCAAATAGGCACATTATTTTGTCCACTTGGACTTTATATCAGTATTATTTTAACACTATTATGTTGTTCAGCATTATTGACTATTATATCTCTATCAAACAGAGGACTTATGCACATATCAGTGGTCATGCCTTTATTTCTATGTAATAAATAAAACACTATACTTACATATATGCTTTTCATGAACATAATGCATCACCTTCTTCATAGTCTTTAATATTTTGTGCCCTTAATGTCTTTGTTAGGGTACCTTTACAGCATTTTATTGTAACTATTCCATTTTTCTGAACTGTAACAAATCCCAGAGTAAATAATCATCATAATTTGGTATTCATTTTTCACTCTGCCAAGTCATCAAGTAAATGCCAAATTGCATTTTTTAAGTATAGATATGTTTGTTCTGCATTTTTATAACCCACAAAATATGTTATTCATTAGGTAAAATACCACAAAATACTGAATAGGGATAAAGTGAATACTAAGTTTCCCTGTGTCTGTATTTTGATTTTTCATCCATATTATTTAACATACTATTATATAAGATACTAAAATATATGAAAAGTGACAGGAGCGCTATCTATCAAATGTAGACTATAGTAAGAATGATACATATACATGAACGATACACATACAATACTACTCAACACATTTTCAAAATTTTCTGCACCTCTGCAGAATAATAAAACACACGTTATAGATTTATTTATTTATAAAATATTACCAGGAAAGATACATTGAAATTTCTATAGTTACACATAGATAACGTTATATGTGAATATTATGTTTATAATGAAATAAATGGGAGAAATCAAAATGGACCTATTATAGATCATTCTTTTTAGCCATATTTTGTAAGTAATTAAAAGATTGTGTTAGAGGACAACTGGCAAGCTGTAGATTCTGACCCAACATGGCTGCTCAGGCAGATTAAAACTTGACATTTTATCAACAAAATGAATATGCATAATTAAAATAAATCATTGTGTCATTAAATATGATAAACATTAAAAAACAATCAAGAAACTAAAATGTAATGACAGACGTCTTTTAAAGGTAAATATGAAAATATTACTATTTTTAAATTACTACAACAGAAAGATTTGTTTTTCAGAAGTCCAGATCAAGGTATTTGAATTGACATTTGGACGGCAGGGGGTAGATTTAGATGAAAAGCTTTACTGTTAATAAGGTAACACAAGTCTTTATGATTTTGTGAAATTATTTTTACATTTTCTGTTTTACGTTTAACTCAACAAACAGATGCAGGTTTATTCCCTAAAATAAAAATGTCAAGTGAATTTCAAATTTAAGGCCAGAGTAGCTAAACAGACTTTGAGAATATTTCCAGTTCGGCTATTCTGACCTTAAATTTTAAGTTAACTTTTAATTCACTTTGCAATCTCACTTTAGTAAATAACCCTGATAGTTTTAAATTTACAGAAAAATAATCAAAAATACAAACACTGAAAACCTCAAATGTGGCCCTTCAAAATTGGGAATAATCAGGTAATAAGCTAGAAGAGACAATGTACTAGAAAATACAGCAGGCTGTTTGTTGAGTTTGCACGTTATAAAAAGTGATATTCTGATTGACTTACCTGTGTCACACCTGTAAAATAAAAATAAGAATAAACAAACACAATGAAACTAAAACTATTAGCTTATATCTACTTCAGTTTTATCATAACCTCCAATATCAAGAACATTTAATTTCTATTCAATGTACTTAAAAGGAGATCTAGAATCCACACATGACAATCCCACTATCACTATCAACAGCAGAGCAAGGCAAGCAGGTCTCATGGTGGGTGATGAGTTGGTGATGACAGGTGCTATTAGATAGCTGAAAAGAAATGTATTGGTGTCTAACAAATTCGTATATTTATATTGTAACATCATGATGTGGGTGGAGGATTAAAGGGCAATCTTCCTTAGTTGTCAAATATGGAAAAAGTTAATATTCTAAAATAATTTTTGCGTGTTTGGGGAAAGTTCTTAGTAAGTGTAAACTGAATTATAATTACACATAAACGACCCATTGTTGAGGAAGTGGTGTCCAAACAGGATGCAAGTCAGTGTGAGTGGCTGAACTAATCAGAGACAGCCTTTCTGGGGCACAATAGTTTTATTTGTTCCACCATTGGTGACATTAATAGAATTTTAGTTCTTTCTTGGCTAATTCTGAATTGAGCTTCTTAACATTACAGAATTGAAAACTACCACGGACCAGTTTGCCATTGGTAGTACATTTTACAAATACTTATATATATTATTTATTTATTACAGTATATAGCTATATTTATTACAGTTTATTACAGTATATAGCTATATTATAATATATATTTATCCACATATAATATATATTTATCCACAATTATCCACATTAAAGGAGCACAATGTATCTCTCTTTAAAAGACCTCTGAGTGGATGCATTTACTTTATATATATATATATATATATATATATATAAAGTAAATGCATCCACTCAGAGGTCTTTTAAAGAGAGATACATTGTGCTCCTTTAATGTGGATAATTGCACAACATAACAATGTTTTGCTGCCGCTTACAACTTTATCAAGGTTGAATGTAAGATTGAAATGTTGATTTTCAGTACACAAATTTACTTTATTCTATTTATGACAACATAATTTAACAAGCACCTGACCAGTATTTTATCTGGTTAATATCAGCACTGCCTAAATATCAGCTAAGCAAATGAAGGTATTTTTTTTTACCAACAAGGGGGTGGGAGTGGGTGCATGGCAGATGAGAATTAAGGGATGTGGGGTATGGTTTTTAATCTCACTCACTCCCAGTATCCCCCCTCACTTTCACCCCCCTCCCAGTATACTGCTCCCCACACCCTTACCCTCTCCCTCCCAGTATGCGTCCTCCCTATCACCCCCTCCCAGTATCCCCCCTCACTATCACCCCCTCCAGTATACCCCCTCCCACACCACCATTATCTTTTCCCTCCCAGTATACCCCCTCGCTATCATCCCCCTTCCCACATCACCATTATCCCATCCCTCACAGTATCCCCCTCCCTATCACCCCCTCCTAGTATCCCCCCTCACTATCACCCCCCACCCACACCACCATTATCCCCTCCCTCCTAGTATCCCCCCTCACTATCACCCCCTCCCACACCACCATTATCCCCTCCCTCCTAGTATCCCCCCTCACTATCACCCCCTCCCAGTATACTCCCTCCGACACCCTTACCCCCTCCCTCTTAGTATCCCCCCAGAATCCCCCTCACTATCACCCCTTCCCAGTATCCCCCCTCACTATCACCCCCTCTAGTATACCTCTTCCACACCACCATTACCTTCTCCCTCCCAGTATCCTCCTCACTATCACCTCCTCCCAATATCCCCCTTCCCTATCACCCCCTCTCACACCACCATTATGCCCTCCCTCCCAGTATACTCCATCCCACACCACCATTACCCCCTCCCAGTGTGCCCCTTCACTATCACCTCCCTCCAGTATACCCCCCACACCATCATTACCCCCTCCCTCCCAGTATCTCCCCTCCCTATCACCCCTCTCCCAGAATCCCCCTCACTATCACCCTCTCCTGTATACCCCCTCCCACACCACCATTACCACTCCTTCCCAGTATTCCCCCTCACTATCACCCCTCCCAGTATCCCCCTCACTATCAACCCCCTCCAGTATACCCCCTCCCACACCACCATATCACACCCTACCAGTATCCCCCTCACTATCACCCCCCTCCCACACCACCACCTGGAAGTGACAACAGCCAAACTATGCATCACTTACTACAGAGCACCAAACTACCATTGAAAGCAACATCAGCATAAGAACTATGTGTTGGCAGCTTCTTTAAATGGATTTCAATGGATGAACAGCTGTTCACAAGCCTCACATCAACATGTGCAATGCTAAGCCTTGGCTTGAGTGGTGTCATGCTGATACTGGACTATGTAGAAGTAGTGGAAACATGTTCTTTAAGTTGATGAACCATGCTTCACTATCTGGCAGTCTGATGGTAGGATCTAAATGTGGCAGACACCAGCAAAATGCTATGTACAGGGATGCATAATTCCTGCTATAAAATTTGGTGGATGCTGTATTTTCTTGGGCTGAGACACTTGGGTCCTTTAAACTGTGTGGCAACAGTTTGGGAAGGTACTTTTCCTAATCTACCGTGAGCGCAAAGCAAGATCTTTAAAGACGTGGTTTCACATATTTGGTGTAGAGGAACTCAAATAGCCTGTACAGAGCCTTGACCCCAACCAAAACGAACCCCTTAGAGATGATTTTGAACATCAATTATGTGCCTCTCCTCTCAAATGTTCTTTAGGAAGAATAGGCACAAATTCCCACAGACACTGTCCAAAATCTTGTGTAACATCTTCCTGGAAGCGTGCCTGTTGTTATTGCGACTAAGTGGGGGGAGGGAGGACAACACCTTAAACATGCCCATAGGCATCCGGGAATTCTTTCACTATGTTATTTTGTAATTTTACATAATGTGAATATTTAATAAACATTGTTCACTGAATTCTGTTATTTAGGAGTGAAATCACTTTTATTTCTGTTCATGCATCCTTAGCCACACCTCCATTGGCTGTGACTCACACACCATGCAATAAAAATGGGTTAAATTTCAATAAGATGTTAACTTACTTTACTTTTAACACTGTAAATTAAACTGCAATCACATACAGGATGCTTCTGCAGAGTCTAACAGGTCATTGACAGAGAAGCAGATAAGACATTTTAAATCAGACAGAATGCGCAATAAATTTAATTTAAATATTTATCTTGTTACAGGAAGTGTCCAGGAAGGATGTGTAAGTCACATGCAGTGGAAGGGAGACTGCATAAACAAAATTATTTAACTCCTAAATGGCAGAGACTTGAGCAGTAAGACTGCAGGGGCAATTTCTATATCCCAAAACCATTAAATTAACTTGTTTTGGTGTCTCTAATATCACTTTAAGCATGCTTCCTAACTTTCCCAATTTCGAGACTGAAGATATGTCTGGAGATGTGAGATGTGAGCAGGGTCAGATTAACATAGAGCTGATGGAGCCGCAGCTTCAGGCCCCTGCCAATTCAATCAGCTGATTTATGTAAAAAAAAATAATATATATATATATATATATATATGTATATATATATATATATATATATGTATGTATATATATATATATATATATATGTACAGGGAGTGCAGAATTATTAGGCAAGTTGTATTTTTGAGGATTAATTTTATTATTGAACAACAACCATGTTCTCAATGAACCCAAAAAACTCATTAATATCAAAGCTGAATATTTTTGGAAGTAGTTTTTAGTTTGTTTTTAGTTATAGCTATTTTAGGGGGATATCTGTGTGTGCAGGTGACTATTACTGTGCATAATTATTAGGCAACTTAACAAAAAACAAATATATACCCATTTCAATTATTTATTTTTACCAGTGAAACCAATATAACATCTCAACATTCACAAATATACATTTCTGACATTCAAAAACATAACAAAAACAAATCAGTGACCAATATAGCCACCTTTCTTTGCAAGGACACTCAAAAGCCTGCCATCCATGGATTCTGTCAGTGTTTTGATCTGTTCACCATCAACATTGCGTGCAGCAGCAACCACAGCCTCCCAGACACTGTTCAGAGAGGTGTACTGTTTTCCCTCCTTGTAAATCTCACATTTGATGATGGACCACAGGTTCTCAATGGGGTTCAGATCAGGTGAACAAGGAGGCCATGTCATTAGATTTTCTTCTTTTATACCCTTTCTTGCCAGCCACGCTGTGGAGTACTTGGACGCGTGTGATGGAGCATTGTCCTGCATGAAAATCATGTTTTTCTTGAAGGATGCAGACTTCTTCCTGTACCACTGCTTGAAGAAGGTGTCTTCCAGAAACTGGGAGTTGAGCTTGACTCCATCCTCAACCCGAAAAGGCCCCACAAGCTCATCTTTGATGATACCAGCCCAAACCAGTACTCCACCTCCACCTTGCTGGCGTCTGAGTCAGACTGGAGCTCTCTGCCCTTTACCAATCCATCCATCTGGCCCATCAAGACTCACTCTCATTTCATCAGTCCATAAAACCTTAGAAAAATCAGTCTTGAGATATTTCTTGGCCCAGTCTTGACGTTTCAGCTTGTGTGTCTTGTTCAATGGTGGTCGTCTTTCAGCCTTTCTTACCTTGACCATGTCTCTGAGTATTGCACACCTTGTGCTTTCGGGCACTCTAGTGATGTTGCAGCTCTGAAATATGGCCAGACTGGTGGCAAGTGGCATCTTGGCAGCTGCACGCTTGACTTTTCTCAGTTCATGGGCAGTTATTTTGCGCCTTGGTTTCTCCACACGCTTCTTGCGACCCTGTTGACTATTTTGAATGAAACGCTTGATTGTTCGATGATCACGCTTCAGAAGCTTTGCAATTTTAAGAGTGCTGCATCCCTCTGCAAGATATCTCACTATTTTTAACTTTTCTGAGCCTGTCAAGTCCTTCTTTTGACCCATTTTGCCAAAGGAAAGGAGGTTGCCTAATAATTATGCACACCTGATATAGGGTGTTGATGTCATTAGACCACACCCCTTCTCATTACAGAGATGCACATCACCTAATATGCTTAATTGGTAGTAGGCTTTCGAGCCTATACAGCTTGGAGTAAGACAACATGCATAAAGAGGATGATGTGGCCAAAATACTCATTTGCCTAATAATTCTGCACACAGTGTATATATATATATATATATTGTTCATTACAAAACTTGAATGGACTGGCTGACAATGAAATTAGGTAAGCTTAAGCTGACTTTGTGTACTATGCAAATACTCTTGCTGCTTTGGACACTCTAACACTGTGGCACAGGCCGGACTGGGAAAAAAATTTGGCCCAGGCATTTTTCAATCACAGCGGCCCCCTGAGAAGGGGGCGGGGCCAGAGAAGGTGTGTTTTGTCATCACTAATGACAAGCATGCCCCTTCTCAAAGTGAGCATGTTAGTTTAATCCGGAGAACCCTGCTGAAGAGCTCTAGCATGAGAAAAAGTTTAATATCATGCTTGCGCTGTGTTTGCTTTTAACTTGTCTCTGGTATCTCCATAAGTGGGATACCAGGAGACAAAAGGGCCAGGAAAGCGTATCGTGCATGTATTTGGAGCCTGCTTGTGGGATTGCGTGTGTAGACTGAGCTGATTGTGGTGTGGTATTGTGTAAATAGGTCTGTAACGGACCATTTTGCACACAAGAGGTTAAAAACCGTTTAGGCGATATTCCCCTTTCCAATGCACAGGCAGCTACTGCAAGCACCAGTCTCCCGAACTGCAAACTACACGAATCCTCCAACTCCCGAACAGGAAACACACGAACACTGGAAACAGCTGAACAGGAAAAGCTTACACTCCTTGCAATCAGCATACAATCCAATTCCCCCAATAACGAGACGACACTTCGTTTTGAGGTCAAGCAGAATCTGACTGTACTGGCACATACAGCCTCTTTTATTCCCAATTCACAAACATAGTACTGCCCACAGGGTTTTACAGAACAACCAATCAATCCGTACAATACACATAGACACTCCCACACAAAACCCTCCCCTCTGCCTGTGATATGATTACTGAACACAATGGGTAATATAATTATCACAGGCAGAGGAATACAGTTTTTCCACATTATTCATAACTTTGAATGTATGCATCACATTCATATAAAATATATTTATTAATTTATTTTCCGAATCAGCATACTCCTGTTATGGTACTTTTTAAAAGTAAACCAAAATGTTTAAGAGTCTATCTGTTCCTGTCCAAATTAATAAAATTGAATTGCGTATATACGCTGAAGTAATTAAGTCTGACACACAAGGTTCAGGTTAAAATAACTTCGAGAAAGTTTATTGGCAAGTGAAGAAAAAGCGGGCGCGCAGGCCCTTTTAAGAGGCATTTTGCGTCATCATTGATTATTAGAATATCAGCAAATAAACATCATCAATTGGATTAATTGTTAAGTGTCGGGGTTAGTGTCTTACCTATTGGTTCAAAAAATTAAGAGGTTAGTCCCGTGCCCACCCACCAGAGGTGGGATTATTCTGGACACGGGTGGGGATAAGGGGGTCTTGAGCGTCATTTTACACGGTCAATGATATCAGGCTTCATGTCCAGGTGCAAGGTCTCTTATGAATAGAACATTTCATTACTACTGTGTTCTCGTGGCCTTCAAACTACACTATCTTACAAGTTCTAAGGAGTAGCCAGCAAGGTTTAAGGAGTAGCCAGCACCTCCTGGTGCTTGTCCTTGCAGGAAACACAGTCTTTGTCTACTATACTAATTGGGTTGAGAAGTTCAGTCACGTAAGGTAGTTTTTAAAATGAACAAGTTAAGTCATGAGGACAAAATGGAGGATTGAAGAAGTCAGGTTAGGAGGACAAAATGGAGGATCGTCACAATATAAGGTTAAAATGGAGTTAGTACAATAATTCAATACAAGTACAATACAGATTTTTAATAATTCCACATCAGTCCCCCCTATGAAATGTTAGATTCTAAGAGATAAAACTTTATTATGTTAGTATCAGAAGACGTGTTAACCCAAAGGCACAGAAACCCCGTGGCCGCTAGCTAGGTGTTAATGCAAAGTGCAAGTCTGTCCCTAGAGCTGACCCTAATAGGCTAACTCATCCGTCAGTATGGCTCTCGAACACTTCACACCCATGGGTGTCCCATGGCAGCTAACCCACCACTTCTCCACACGGGGCCTTTACCATTCACTGACAGATGCTGTCCCTAAGTTAGTCCCTTCCTAGAATTCCTGCACTTTATCAACAAAAGGGATTGTTTGCAGCGGCAGACAGGGTGAGTTGACGTCTTGGAAGTCTTGGTCATCAACTTCGAGATGGGTAAAAGTGGGTGCCGCTTGGTCAACAGTCTTCATGAGGGATTTTCTCAGACATGGGAGGATACAACAAAAGAGAAGAGCAAAAATAAAAAGGAAAATTAGTAAAGCCATACCAATCTGCACTAAAGCCTTTTGCCATCCTGTCATCCAACCAAACCATCTTTCCCAGGGATCTTTTATCCCAGAATTCCTTTTTAACTCTTCAGACAGGTCATTTAATTTCTCTATGGCTAATGTAACTTTACCATTAGGGCCTGTGTTTTCTGGGATATAGGTACAACATGTCATGGTGTCGGGCAAAATTTTACAAACCCCTCCTTTTTCGGCTAAGATCATATCTAGGGCCATTCTATTCTGGAAAGCCATTTGGGATGTGGCCTGCAGCTGTTCGGCCAACCCCTGGAGGGCGTCTCTGGTGTAATTAACAAAACGCTGTTGATTATAATAAATGTAATTTATCCAATTTAAATTCTTGTTTGCGGTAACTATGGTAAAAATTGATTCGAATCCTGCAGCAACTTCATCCCTTGCTTTAAACTCATTGGGCACCCCCCTAGGCACTCCAATGGCATCAATATACACATGAGGATCAAAACTTCCTTTCACTGGGGCATCACGCTTAACCTTAGTGTGTTTAGACCCATGGGTGACGAGGTGTGTGTCAGAGATGATATGTATAGGCATAATAGCTTTAGCCAGAGTACACTCCCCCCACCACTGCTTGTCCATTCTGGATCTTAGCTGTAAATCCCCACACAACCAGTAAATATCCCCTAATGACCTGGTGTGAAACTGCAACAAGTCCATAGAGACATTTCTGTAGGTAGCACAATACCCCTTAGAGAAGTTACCCAAGAATTTACCTATTCCATCGTAATTAGCATAACAAGTGTAATTACCTTTATACACGGTAATACCATCTGGGGGTTTGACATCCTGGGTTAGGAGAGGATACTCTTTTGTCCATGCAATACATATGGACCTGTTAAAATTATAGTGATAGGCAAAAAGGCTTAAAACACATTCTTCTATATCTACTGGTAGGATTAAAGGCACGGTACCCAGGTGAGGCCGGGCACCGCCACACACATAGCATGCAGTTCTATTATGCTTATTAGCATTATATTTCATCCATTCTAACCATAGATTTACATCATTAAAACCTGTTTCAGCGGCCATGGTATCTTCAAAGGTGGGGTTAGCAATGGCCATCATGTCTTGAAAGGTCTGGATATGAGGTTTTAATGGGTTAGGGACCATATGGGTGGCCCCTTGCCACTCAGAAGAGTTGCACATATCTTTGAGGTAGAAATGCCCTAATTTTTGGTAGGAACCCTTTTTCCAATACATTCCCATCACATACTGGTCTGCATCTGTTGGGCTTGGATGCTCAATGTTGAGGATTAATTTCATTGGTGTACTCCCCCCAGGCTTTCTCAAAGTCATTCTCTGGAGAAGAGATCTACCATGATCATCTACTTTAGCTACGGCACTTTTTGGTTTGTAACCCCAGGCAGGCCCGGCATTCCATCCCGCCGCCCCCCAATGGTCACAATTGTGCCCCCATTGCTTGTCAACTACACAAACATATGGGTCTTTCGAATGAGGGATATCTCTATAGATGCTCTGGATTTGTGGTGTGGGAAATGGGCATTCTACAATATCACAGTAGTCAAAAGTATAAGTAGCCACTTGGGTGCACGATGAATTATACCAGAAGGTGTACCCACTAATATCTTTGGTAATGGCTACTTGCTGGGCCTTTATAAGGCCGATTAGGGAGAAGGTGTACCAGAGATACATGTTTGTGCGGTATTCGCTTCCTCTGGGGCAGGGGATTTCTTGCAGTGGGAAGCGTGGATCCAATTTGGCCTACCGGCCAGTTTGACGGAGGTTGCGGTAATCAGGAGGACTTGGAATGGACCGTCAAATCTTGGTTCCAGGGTATTTTTCCGCACAAATTTCTTGACCAGGACCCAATCTCCGGGAAGCAGGTTATGGGAACCTGTATCCAATTCGGGATCTGGAATTGAAGAGAAAACTTGGGCATGTATTTTGTTTAAAGCACTTGCAAGTTCAGTTACATAGTCTACTAAAACATCTGATTGGAGCTGCAACTGTTGCGGATAATAACAACCTAGTCTGGGTGCTGTCCCAAATAGAACTTCATATGGGGACAGTGAATGCTTCCCTCTAGGTGTGTGCCTAACACTAAATAAAGCTATTGGCAGGCTTTCTGGCCAGGGCATCTTTGTTTCTTGTGACATTTTTAACATTCTGGTTTTTAGAGTGCCATTCATGCGCTCCACTTTACCACTACTTTGTGGGTGGTAAGGGGTGTGGAAGGCTAGAGTCACCCCTAGAGCAGTCCAAATTTCTTTAGTCACTGTTGCTGTAAAGGCTGGGCCTTGGTCACTTTCAATGACTTCTGGAAGTCCGAACCTACATACTATCTCGGTAAGTAGGCGTTTTGCGGTTGTTTTTGCAGTGATATTGGCCACTGGGTAGGCCTCTGGCCATCCTGAGAACATGTCCACTATGACTAGTGCATATTCATGGGGCCCACTCTTGGGCATTTGGATGTGGTCAGTTTGAATTCGCTGGAAGGGGTACATGGGCTTTGCCAGGTGTTTTGCAGGCACCTTGACTGGTCTTCCTGGATTGCATTTTGCACAAATGACACAGGCCTTACAGAAGCTGCTGATCAATGTTGTGATTCCAGGTGCTTCATAATACTTCTGTATGAGGGCGGCCATCAGTTCTTTTGACAGGTGTGCAGGCCCATGTGCCCATTGGACAACTGCTGGATACAAATTTCTGGGAAGACAAAATTTGAAGTTGTTGTAATATATTCCGTCCTTTTGGACAGCTCCTTTCTTTTTCCATTTCTGGATTTCTTCAGGAGTGACTGCAGCTTGCTGTTCTCGCAAAATTCGTAAATCAGTAGGAAGAGTTTGCAGAGCAAAAATAGGAACTTCTTCTTCTTCTTGTCCGGACACTTCTTCGTCCACTTCCTGCAGATCCCTGGCCGCTAGCTTAGCAGCCTGATCAGCTAAATGGTTGCCCTTTGCTTCATCTGTATCCAATTTCCCATGGGCCTTGACTTTCAAAACGGCCACCTCTTTAGGGAGTAGGAGGGCATCCATTAGCTCCTTAATTGCAGTACTATGCTTGACTGGTGTACCGGCGGTGGTAAGAAATCCTCTTGTCTTCCAAATTAGGCCGAAGTCATGTGCCACTCCCAGAGCATATCTTGAATCTGTATAGATGTTGGCACGTTTTCCTTCGGAAATTTTGCATGCTGAAGTCAGAGCCTGTAATTCAGCTTCTTGCGCAGACATTGCTGGCGGTAAGGATGATGATTTGATAACTTCATCTGTTGTGGTTACGGCATATCCTGTACGATATTTTCCTTCTTCATCAGCATATCTTGAGCCGTCCACGAACAGGGTAAAATCCGGATCTGGTAATGGATTCTCATGCACAGTTGGTAAGTGCACTGTTTCCATTTTCATCTGTTCGAAACAGTCATGAGGTGTTTCTGGGTCATAATCATTCTTTATGACCAGATCTTGAAATTCCTTTTCCAGGAAATGGCGTGGCCATGCTTCTAGAAGGTCAGTTGTTGGGTATTTGGCAATACCATTTTCCTGTAGCTGTTCTTCATTCATGGTGGTCCATAGTTTTGCCATGGGCCCAAGATCATTCCATGACCTTGTCTTCAACTTGGTAACAGGAATATGTGGGATAGCGGTATCCCAATGACGGTAAAGGTAGTTAAGTTGTTGAGGTAGCTGGACCAAGACCATGCTATTGCCTTCAGAGTCACAATAGAAGTCTTGTGCAGTGAGCTTTACATCGGTCCAGTGGTAAAGCTCATCTTCATAGCAAGGTTCAGGAGTAATGTTCGGCTTGTACCACATGGTACAGAAGGCGTAATCCGGGCCTTCACAAAGAGGTGTCTCATCTTCATAAAATGACAAATGTGGATGCATGACTTTCTTGATACATCCACAGAGCAGGTAAATGTAGGTTTCATCCGTGATAAATCCATAATAGATACCCCCCTCAGGGAGTGGAAGAAGAGTGGATGGATTAAGCACTTGACATCTTTGGATGGAAATGTTGTCAGGCAAAAGAAGATGACACTGTAGGCGCAGGTGTCTGGCTGGAGACACGTGCTTGAGCTGGACTTGGTTGATGATAGCAGAAATGTCATGAGGGGCCAAAACAACCAGAGGGTGGCCAAGGACCAGGTCTGAGGTTCTTTCTATGAGTTCTCTTGCAGCAAAAACAGCCCTGAGACAGGAGGGACTCCCTCTGGCCACAATGTCCAGTTGACATGAGAAATATCCAATAGGCCTCTGGCGGCCTCTTAAGTCATTAGTTTGGGTGAGAACTCCTGTTGCATGGCCTTGTCTTTCAGAGACAAATAATTTGAAAGGTTTGGAGTAGTCAGGTAGGCCCAAGGCAGGAGCAGAAGCAATGGCACGTTTTAGAGCATTGAAATTGTCCAGAGCTTCATTGGTCAGACAGAATGGGTCAGACTTAAGGGCATCATAAAGAGGTTGCATAAGCAGAGAGGCTTCTGGGATCCATGCTCTGCAGTAGGAAATGAGGCCTAGGAAGGCATGAAGAGACTTTGAAGTCCTTGGAGGTGGAATGTCTAGAACAGCTCTTACCCGGTCCCGAGTAAGATGTCTGGTACCTTGAGATAGGCAATGTCCAAGGAAAATCACTGAAGATTGGCAGAATTGCAGCTTGGTGAGTGAAGCTTTGCATCCCTGTTCTGCCAAATAGGAAAGAAGACTAATTGAACACCTTTCAGTAGTGGGTATATCATCTCCACAGAGCAGTAGATCATCCACATACTGAAGCAAGACAACTTCTGGGTGCTCAGCTTGCCATGGGTCAAGGATGGTACCCATGGCCCTTGCGAATTGACTTGGAGAATTTTGTGCCCCTTGGGGCATGACAGTCCAGGTATACTGTTGCATCTCATGAGTGAAAGCAAACAGGTATTGACAGGATGGGTCCAGCGGGACACTGAAAAAGGCATTGGCCAGGTCAATGACTGTGAAGAATTTTGCAGATGGTGGGACTCCAGAGAGCAGAGTATGGGGATTTGGTACAAGAGGGGTATCCAGGACGGTAGCTTCATTGACAGCACGGAGATCCTGGACCATCCTGTACTTCTCTGGCTCACCCTTTGGAGTTTTCTTTTTCACAGGAAATAATGGGGTGTTGCATTCAGATTTACATTTTACCAGGGCACCCTTCTCTAAGAGTGCCTTGATGTGGATAGAAATGGCAGCAGACTGTGCTGGTTTTAAGGGATATTGTGGCTTTCTTGGTAACTTAGCTCCTGGAATGAGCTTTACCACCACAGGGGGAACATTTAGGTGACCTATGTCCTCTGGGCCTGAGGACCATAACTTGGCGGGCACCTGTGTTTTTAATTCCTCTGGGAAATTAGACCTTAATTCTGCTGCTTCCTCACGGGGCTTTTCTAAATGCAGCATCAGAGGCAAGGAGCACAGGGCTGAGGTGTCTGATACAGATAGAGGTGTAAACATTTCTACCTGCCCATCCGGGGTGAAGGTGATGGATGCTTGCAGGCGTGAGAGAACATCAGCACCTAACAGGTTAATTGGGCATGTGGAGGATACTACAAAGCGAGCGAGCAGGCTAGAACCAACTCGTAGTGGAGTTGTTAGAGGGCTATGTCTCGGCTGGCCATCCACTCCAACACAAGAGACATCAATATTTGACAGAAAAGATGGGTCTGGCAGGTCTTGTTCTCGCAGAACACTACGGGCTGCACCTGTGTCAACAAGGAATGTGGTAGGGTGGCCTTCAATGGGCAGAGTCACTGTGGCAAGTGGCCCCCCTTTATCCCCTGTAGACACTGCCATAACAGGGGTCACAGACACAGGCTTGCCAATTTCCTATTCATCGGGTTCCTCAACTATTGGAACCCCTTTTTCGGCCTTAGCGGCCGGGGCGGGCCTGGATGGCTTTCTTGGCTCTCTTTTGGGTTCCGGGCAATCACTTTTAAAATGACCTTTAGCCTTGCAATTAAAACAGAAACCATCCTCTGGTCTGGTGCCCCTGGGAACAGGGGTACTGCGTGATACCATAAGAGGAGCAGAGCTTGGCCTCCTGGGGGTCTGAGTAGATTCTAGGCCCCTAGCAACTAAAAGCAGGGTATCCAGGGGAACAACCTTATATTCAGGGCGTGCAGCAATAATTCCCTTGCGTATAGAGTCTTTAACACCTTGGACAAACGCACCGGACAGCATTTGTGAATGAATCTTGTCAGTAAGATCAAATCCCAAATCTGTAAACATTTGATACAGTCTTGCATGGAACCTTTCCACTGATTCTCCTTTATCTTGAATAACATCAGTAAGGCCAGCAGCCTGATCTGCAAGTTTGTCCTTAGCCCATTCTCTTAATTGGGTGCAAAAGGTTACTCCGGAGGGATAATCAACATCACTGGAAAGCAGATCTGTACTGAGGTGACGGGCCATGCTTGGCCAATATGCATCCCCTGCTTTGATAGCACAAATGCTCAGCAAATCACGCCATGCGGCGGAATAGGTCTTTTGAATTTGAACTATCCCTCGGTAAAAAGGCATAGGCTGTTTTTCTGGGTCAGGGAGCGATTTCATTAATGCGCTAGCTTGAGTGGGGTTAAAAGCAACATATTTAGGAGGGGTCCGTTCTCCCCGACCCTTGTGTCCAAAGGGATCATCGATAGAACGATGAGTTGAGGCTCCTGCAGCGGCTCCTGCAGCCTCCAACGAGTCCTGGGATAACCTATCCTCTTCTCCCTCATCTAATTCTATGATCTGAGCTCTCTTTCGTGCAGGGCCCGAGTAAGGTGACAGGACCGGAGGATGAGCGGGGGTCCCAGATGCGGGGGTGGCTAGCAAGTCATAACCTGGGGATAGGTAGTCACCGGGAATTACCGGCATCAGGGCTGTACTGGGGGCCGCCATATTGGTGGCCGGAAAAGGTACTGCATTAGGGTTAAGGGAAGAAGTGGCGGCCATGTTGGATGTGGGCACATCCGGAGCAGACTGTGCCGGACTGGGCATGACCGGAACCTGGGGAGTGGCTTGGGGAAGGGGTAGTGGATATCCGGGATAGGGCAGGGCCATGGGATACGGGAAGGGGTAGGGCCAGGCTGGGGAGGGGAAGGAGGTGGGGTATTGGACTGGGGTGGAGATGGGAGGGGACGGAGAGGGATTGGTAGGGGTGGGTGAAGAGGGAGGAGCCGGGGCAAGGGTGGAAGAGGTGGTTAGCTAGGCGGATGAAGAGGGGAGGGGATCATTAACGGAGAGGGAGTGTAGGGAAGGAATGGCAGATGAAACGTTAGGGGGAGGTACAGCAGGTAGCGTAGGGATGGATGAGGATGATGGGAATGTTAGAGACGGGGAAGGGGAAAAGAAAGATCCATCAGAATTCAGGACCGGGCAGACAGGGGAGGTGACGGGATGGATGTTAGGAGGATTGGGAGTGGGGAACATAGTCAGCTGGCTATCACCTGTTGCTGACTGAACCTTGGGGATAGACATCCCCTGGGCGCCATTTTGGGGCGCTGGCTGAGGGTAGACCCCAGCAACACAATTATTATGATACACAAACAATTTCACACCTTTGTGATTTATCTTTTCCTCAACCCAACCTTCTAACTGAATAGCCTTCGCTACTCTATACCATGCTTCAGCAGTCTTCAATAAACCATTATCTGCAAGCTTGCCTTTCATTTCTGCCAGTAACTTGCGCCAACTTTCTGGTTGCAATCTTCCACATGTCGGTACAGCAATTTTACATATTTTTGCAATCTTTTCAACACCTTTAACCATCTCCTCACCCTCTCTGTTTTCTACCAAATCACATGCTAACCAGCCCTTACTGGGCTTACCTAAATCCTGTCCCATAGTCCCTTTACCCTATACCAGCGTCCTAGATATAGAGAGAGAGAGAGAGAAAATTGAACAAGAACGTCTACAATGCTCGACTGCCACCCGAGAACCGTGGGACTTTCTCAGGTGCGTCTTCCCAAAACGTAGACTAGTCACTGAATCCGCCTACCCGGGGTGGTAGACACGGATTGGAGTGAGGTGAGAAGTGTGTGACCAATCACTTCTCTTTTAAGAGGAATGGGAGTGGATAGTATAATAATATAGGAAGTACAGAAAAGATGAAAGGCAAGGAAAATCCTTAGAGACAGACACAGGAGTTCATGAGACTCCTATTAAACAAAACAAACAAGACAACAATACAGTTGAAATACAGTGCATGCATCACAGTTCAAATGAAATCAACAGTAATTCCTTTCCTTTACTCGTGTGCTTACTCCAAAGTCACCTCCCTCAATCCCGTAGTATCTTACTACCAGCGGCCAAGGATAACAACTAACACCGGTCCGAAATCCATATGCCTCCCTCGTCACAGCAGCCCACCAATAGTGTCTGCGCTACCCTCACCCTTGTAGTGCCCCTATAAAGACCCACTTTATAAGTCTCACTACTCCGTGGTGATGAAGACAGCAATGCCTGCCCAAATTCACACACCACAAAATAAAAATTGGAATGGCTCCAGCTCAGCGCTCAAAGCTGGAGGGTACCACCACTCTGCAAGCAGAGTAACGTGCACAGAGAAGCTAGCTAGGCTATCAAAGTGACACAAGAAGGATCCCCAGGAAACTATGAGTCTACACAATCTCCACAGATCCAACACACCTCTTTTTCCCTACAGCCCCAGCCACGAGGCTCCTAAAAGAGTTAAACAGGAAAAGATGACCCCCAGGAACACATCCACAGGTCAACCCCCCTTTTTCCCTACAACCACAGCACCGTGGTTCCTAAAAGGGGTAAAACAGGTAACAGAAGACCCAGGCAAATCCCCTCAGGTCCACCCCCCTTTATCCCAAAAGGGGTAAAATACAAACAGATAGACAGACACACTGGAGACCCAGGCAAATCCCCTGCAGGTCCACCCCCCTTTAATGGGGAAACAGGCAAACAATTCAAACACACCCAGGCAACAGATAGACTAAAATGCAGGTAAACAAGTGAGTAACGAGGCACCGGGCAAGATATTACCTGTCTTTGATGTCCTCCCGGGAAGCAGTCACAGACACGTGGACGGGTCAATCAAAGGGGCCGGAACATACCGGTGGCTCTGCAGAAGTCTCTACCGTGTACCTGGAGGTGATCAATCTCCTTTCCTTCCCCCCGGATTCCTCCGTCCACCCTTGTCTTCCTTAGGACGGCTCACCGGCCGGACATAGCCCGATGCCCCACGTTGGGCGCCAAGTTGTTATGGTACTTTTTAAAAGTAAACCAAAATGTTTAAGAGTCTATCTGTTCCTGTCCAAATTAATAAAATTGAATTGCGTATATACGCTGAAGTCTGACACACAAGGTTCAGGTTAAAATAACTTCGAGAAAGTTTATTGGCAAGTGAAGAAAAAGCGGGCGCGCAGGCCCTTTTAAGAGGCATTTTGCGTCATCATTGATTATTAGAATATCAGCAAATAAACATCATCAATTGGATTAATTGTTAAGTGTCGGGGTTAGTGTCTTACCTATTGGTTCAAAAAATTAAGAGGTTAGTCCCGTGCCCACCCACCAGAGGTGGGATTATTCTGGACACGGGTGGGGATAAGGGGGTCTTGAGCGTCATTTTACACGGTCAATGATATCAGGCTTCATGTCCAGGTGCAAGGTCTCTTATGAATAGAACATTTCATTACTACTGTGTTCTCGTGGCCTTCAAACTACACTATCTTACAAGTTCTAAGGAGCAGCCAGCAAGGTTTAAGGAGTAGCCAGCACCTCCTGGTGCTTGTCCTTGCAGGAAACACAGTCTTTGTCTACTATACTAATTGGGTTGAGAAGTTCAGTCACGTAAGGTAGTTTTTAAAATGAACAAGTTAAGTCATGAGGACAAAATGGAGGATTGAAGAAGTCAGGTTAGGAGGACAAAATGGAGGATCGTCACAATATAAGGTTAAAATGGAGTTAGTACAATAATTCAATACAAGTACAATACAGATTTTTAATAATTCCACATCACTCCAAATACAAACATATGTCAAAATCATCCAAATTGGTCCATTGGTTCAAAAGATAGATCGAATTCCTTTGTGACAAAATGAAGCATGGCTTTTCTGCCCAAATCAGTTCCACAGAGTCTTCTATCCTGGAGATAATTGAGAAGTAATCCAATTATCTCCAAGGACAGAGGCAAAACTCCATTAAGCACATGGCAGTAAAAAGATAGTAAAATACACTAAAATACACAAGGTTACATTTATTACATAAAATACAGACATGCAACATATCCCCAGATAGCTTAGGTCTGAGCGCACATTATTACTGAATGGCGATCAGACCACACACATACAGTTCAATTGCCATGGAGCCAAAGTCTTTTATTACACAAATAGGCTCCATGGCATAGCTATCTGGGTTAAATGAGTTCATTCAGTAAATCCGAGAATCTACCCTGTTTGTGAGGGTGCTGTGTGTGTCTGAGGGTGCTGTGTGTCTGAGGGTGATGTGTGTGTGAGGGTGCTGTGTGTGTCTGGGGGTGCTGTGTGTGTGAGTGTGCTGTTAGTGTGAGTGTGCTGTGTGTGTGTCTCTGAGGGTGCAGCGTGTGTGTATTTGGGTGCTGTGTGTGTCTGAGGGTGCTGTGTGTGTCTATGGATGCTGTTATTGTGAGTGTGCTGTGTGTGTGTCTGATGGTGCTGTGTGTGTCTGAGGATGCTGTGTGTGTCTGAGGGTGCTGTGTGTGTATGTGTGTGTGAGTGTGCTGTTAGTGTGTGTGTGCTGTGTGTGTGAGTGTGCTTTTAGTGTGTGTGTGTATGTGCTGTGTGTGTGAATATGTCTTGAGGGATTGTGTGTGTGTGTGTGTGTGTGTGAGGGGAGGGCAAGATATAAATATATTAAGTATGTTTTTTTAATAAAAATAAAAAAACTTTATATCTCCCTTCCCTTCTTACCTTTAGCCTTTTAGGAAGGGGAAGCCGTGCTGCCACGGAGGGGAACCATGCTGCAGTCCCTGGTGGTCCTAGTGGTAAGTGAACTCTACCCTGCAGGTCCTGGGGTAGAGTTCACTCTCGCGAGATCTGAGCGTTGCCATGGTAACAACAGCAACGCGCCAACCTCGCGAGAAGAACTCGGAAGGGTAGAGCTCCACCGGTTTCCCCTCTCCCTCCACAACCAGCGGCAACATTACAGAGAGGGTTGAAGTGCATCAAGAAGGCCAGAAAAAATGCTAAAGAGGGGGAAAGAGGTGTGGGAAGAAACTTGAAAAAAACAAAACAAATGGGTGTATCTGTATCTGCGTATGCATAGGCGGATTTCTGATTAGGTGAATTATCTAACTCACTTTAGGTCAGACTGTCCTGTCGGATTCCTCAGCTCATTACCGAGGGCTGGACAATGGGAGGGGGCCCGGCGACTATTCCTGTATGCTGCTGGGTGTGGAGCCCCTCCACACACTCTGCCCATAGAGGGAAAGAGTCCATTACCTTCAGTCTGCAGCTCTGCAGAGCATGTGGTAAGTGTCTAAAAACTCAGCCAATCAAACTCAGCGCATAAAATTTGAGATAATGAATCTATCAAAGGAGTAGAGTTAGAGGCAGAGTCATTAAAGCTTACAATGTATGCGGATGACGTGGTACTCACGTTGACGGACCCTTTGACATCCATGGAAAAAGTTATGGATATCATAAGGGAATTCTCTATATATTAAGGATATAAATTAAATTTAAATAAGTCAGCAGCACTCCCGTTTAATCTTACATTAAATACCAAGGGTAATTTATTTGATAAATTTGGATTTGATTGTAAAAAGAATTCTATGGAATGTTTAGGTATAGAGATTACTAACGAGCCAAATAGAATGATGGAACAAAATGTTTTGAAGCTATTGAAAGATACGGGTAAAACCTTGAAAAAATGGAAGGGAATAGAGGCATCTTGGTGGGGGAGAATTAATATGATAAAATTCTATATATACCCAAAGTGGGTCTATCTCTTCCGCATGATGCCGCTGTATTGTACAGAAAGTTGTCTCTCCTTAGCACAATCAATTTTTAATCGATTTATATGGGGTGGAAAACGCCCAAGATTTAATGTTAAAAACAAAATTAGGAGGATTGGGAATTCCACAGCTATGCCAAACATGGAGAGCATGTAATATAGCTCAAGCAATAATTACCCAATCTGATTTGGCAAAAGATCAATTTTGGTATAAAGCTGAGCAGAGTTTACTTAAGGATGAAATAAATGAAGATCTATGTTTCCTCTTCTGGAAGACAGATAATAAATATAAATATCGACAGAGACTTACTTCTAATGGTTTGATCCTAAATAATATCATACCTATATGGAATAAACTAAGGAAAGATTTGGACTTAAAAGATAAACTTATTACTAGTCTTGATCTTAGACATTTGCAAAGTAATATAGCAGATTTAAACATACATAGTTGGATTAAACTGGGGATTAAAAAAAATAATAATATAGTAGAGTATGGTAAAGTGAAAGATTTTAATGGTCTAGTAGAGGATTATAAGCTGGAGAGTAATGAGATATTTACTTACATGAGAGTAAAGGGTTATCTAAAAGAGCACTTACCCTAAGACTACTCTTGTAAACAATTAATATTCAAACAATTATTAAAAAAACAAAATACTATTAAAAACTGGTTTCAAAATGCTTTAATTTAATTGAAAAAGATCCGGAAAATATTATCTGTCTTGTAATAAATAAATGGGAAAAAGATCTCAGTAATAACATAAGCTATGAAGAATGGAAAAGGGTGTTAAATCTGCTCACAAAGAACGTACATTGTCTTAACCTAGTGGAACTTCAGCACAAAATTATGAATAGTTGGTATTTAACAGTTAACACCAAATAGGCTAGCTAAAATGTATATAGATGCCTCAGATAAATGTTGGCGCTGTGGGGTTCAAAAGGCAGGAATGATGCATATATGGTGGGAGTGTGGATCAATTAATTTGTATTGGATAATGATAGCATTAAAGATTAACCCCTTAAGGACACATGACGTGTGTGACATGTCATGATTCCCTTTTATTCCAGAAGTTTGGTCCTTAAGGGGTTAAAGCACTGACTAATATTAAATTTGATATAAAGCCAGATATTTTTTTGTTGCAACTGTATATAATCCAGAATTTTGGCCAATATGCTACATTGGTAATACATATTTTGCTAGCAGCTAAAATACTAATTGCCAGAAATTGGAAATCTATTAAAGTTCCAGTCTGGGAGGAAGTTAAAGTACAAGTGATTTATCAGATAAAAATGGAGATCGGTATTGTTAAAGAATCAAATAAGATGAAAGAATGGCTCGGTATGATACAGCAACTTTAAAGCTTGTATCAAATATATTCTGTAAGATAGGAATGAAGCAACCCTGCTTACATTGATTTAAAGGTATTTTATTGTCTAAAAGAATTTAAAAGGATATTAGAAACTTATCCCGGTTCCCCTACCCTCTTTGCTGGAAATATTGTTAGGTGTCTTTTCGTGTGTTATATTATATTATGAATAGAAAAATAAACTGTTTTCTCCCTGTATGAATCAGAATTAGACAATGTACTAATATATACAACTAGAGATCCATGTTAGGGATATTAATAAAATCGGAATAATGTAATATTTAATGTTTATGTTTATGTTCAATGTAATGTATCATGTTTTTTTTTTATAACAATAAAAGTAAAATATTAAACATGAAAAAAAAAGAAAAACTCAGCCAATCAGATCGTTGCCACAGCAATGATCTGACACTTACGAGACACTTCCCACATGGCCTGCAGCTCTGTATACAGTGGAGCTGCAGAATTGATTTCCAGGCCACCAGACCAGTAGGGATAGAGACCACCAGACCATCAGTGAGCAGATTACTTAACAAAAAGGTAATTCAGTGTGGGGTGGCTGGTCACTAAAACATAGCCTCCCCGCACACTATCACCCCCCCCCCACACTGACAGTACACCCCCACAGTCACACTGCCACCCCCCCACACACACACTGTAATTCCCCACACACAGTAATCCACCCACACACAGTCCCCCTCACAAACAGAGTCATTCCCCCCACACACTATCACCCCCATACACATTGTCACCCCCACACACACCCTGTCACCCCACCAAACACAGACACACACTCATCCCCCAACACAGAGTCATCCCCTCCCATACACTGTAACACCCCAAACACACACTCATCCCACACACACCATGTCATCACCCCACACACTGTCATCTCCCCACACTGTCACCACCCCACACTGACCTGTATGTGAGGTGGGTGACACACTGTCAACCCCCCCTCCACACACATTGTCATCCCCTCCCTCACACTGTCCCACACACTGTCACCCCCCACTCACACGGTCATCCCCCAAACACACTGTTGCTCCACACACAAGTACACTTTCACACAGTTATTATCACACACTGTCATACCGCACACACAATCATCCTCCACACACTGTCATTCCAAACACATTGTCAGCTCCCCACACACACAATGTCACCTCCTACACACAGTCACCTCCCACACACACTGTCACCCTCCCCAAACACACGGCCACCTCTCAAATACTGTCAGTTCCCTTCATCCAGCCACACTAGCATGAGCCCCACCTAATCCTTACACTCTCACCTTCTCCAATTACACCAAACTCACTTGCTCTTGTTCTGTTACACTCACTGTGTCACACTCCCCTTCTCTTGCACTGTCACACTCACCCTCTAATCCTGTCACACTTATCCTCTATCACTCTGTCCCACTCACTCCTCTTAACCCTGCCACACTCACCCTTTCATGTAAACTCCTCCAATCCTGTCCTCCAATTGTGCCACACTCATCCCAACCCTGTCACACTTCCAACCCCAATCCTGCCACACTCACCCTATCACATTAACGTCTCTAATCCTATAAAACTCACCATGTTACACTCACCCCCAGCACGGTCACATTCATCCCTTTACCACTCTGTTCCAGTCATTACCCTTCACCCTACCACAATTCCCCTGTCACATTAACCCCTTAATCCAAATTAACATAACTACAGTCAGAGAGCTCACAACTACAATTTTCTAAATGATGAATACAGAGACTTGATCTCTATATCCAGTGTTGCAAGCTTTAATATAACTAATTATATACACACAATTCAGCCCCTATTTTTTCACTTTGGATGTTAGTGAGGGCTGCATTTTTGAGTTTTGCCTAAGGTTTTACAAAGTCTAGAGCTGCCACTAAGCATATGTATCTTTCTTTGTGTATTTGTGTACCTGGGAGTGCATCTGTATGCATATCTCATCTGCACTCTGTCTCCTTCTCTTGCTCTCCCTCTCACTAATATTTTCAATCTCTCCCTTTCCTCTGGTACATTTTCTTCTATGTTCAAACATCAAAAACCATGAAAGAGTTGTGTATGCGAGATTGACAAACTTCCTTGAATCCAAGTCTATGCTTGACCCACTTCAGTCTGGATTTTGTGCTTGTCACTCTGTCGAAACGGCTGTGACCAGAGTATTCAACAATTTAATCACTGCTAAATCTCATGGTCTATCCTAATTCTCCTTGACATTTCTGCTACCTTTGACACTGTTGATCATCAACAGCTTCTTCTCTCTCTCTCTAATCTTGGTCTACAGGATACTGATCTCCCCTGGTGCATCCCCTACCTCTCCCAGGGGACCTGGTCCTAAACGCCGGCGGGCGGCATAGAACGTCCAAGCCATCCCATGTACTTACTCGTGGTGGGGGGACTCACCTGCCATACCAAGGAGTAATAGCCATCCACAGCATTGCCAGCAGGGGGACTGCCTGGAATGGCAGGTAGTCCCCCTGCTGGCTGTCAAATGAATAAATAAAAGTTAATAACAGTTAAAAATAATATATTATATACTTAGATCATATATATATAATATGATCTAAGAATATATATACATTTACACATACACACACATATATCAAAATACACATAGAACGACATAATATATATAATATAATAAATACTATAATATATCTATATACATAAGTATATACGTATATATCACTATATATATATACACCTATATATAAATAAAAATAATAAAAAAAAATTATATATATATAATTTTACATAATTAGGTCATTTTATTCATTACAATTTGTGGGACCTGCCTGACAACCCAGGCCGAAAGGCCAGGAAATTTAATTTGCTAACACTATATTTAACCCTGTAACTTTCCAATATCCCATAAAACCTGTACATGGGGGGTACTGTTTTACTCGGAAGACTTTGCTGAACACAAATATTAGTGTTTCAAAACAGTAAAATGTATTACGATGATATCGTCAGTGAAAGTGAATTTTTTTGCATTTTTCCCACACAAATGGCACTTACATGGACGATATAATTGTGATACATTTTACGGTTTGGAAACACTAATATTTGTGTTCAGCGAAGTCTTCCGAGTATAACAGTACCCCTCATGTACAGACTTTATGGTGTTTTCAAAAGTTACATAGTCAAATATAAGGCTTGCGTTTCAGTTTTTTTACACTGAAATTTGCCAGATTGTTTACGTTGCCTAGAGAATAGGGTATGTCCAGTCTTTTTTTAGTAGCCACTTAGTCACAAACACTGGCCAAAATTGGTATTCAAATTAGTTTTTTGCATTTTTCACACACAAACAAATATTAACACTTACTTTGGCCACTGTTTGTAACCAAGTGGCTACTAAAAAAGACTGGACATACCCCATTTGCAATACCTTGGGCTGTCTACTATTGCAAATGTTATGCCATCATGGGGGTAATTCTCATTCCTGGGCTACCATACGGTCTCAAAGGCAATATAACCAATCTGGCGAATTTCAATGTGAAAAAACTGAAAAATTTTACATGCTATATTTGACCCTGTAACTTTCCAAAACACAATAAAACCTGCATATAGGGGAACTTTTTTACATGTGAGACATCGATGAATACAATTTTTTTTTTTGCAGTAAAAACAAGTATTATGACATTCACAGTTAAAATGTCACGTAGAGCTAAAACATTTTTTAAAAAGTCTTATTTTCTCCCATTTTGTAATATTTTACTCATATTAATTTATGTTTCATACCTAAATATTTTCTGTTAAATGAAAGCTATTATGATACATAATAAGTGTGGGTGTACATAATATGAAAGAGGTGAATTATGCCTGAACAGACATATAGTCAAATTCAAGGTTTTGTTTACAGTTTGTTTTGATCACAACCAGGGATGTATTTACCACAAGGCAAACAAGGCATTTGCCTAGGGCGGCACATTCAGGGGCAGGGGGGCGCCAAAAAATGCCACCTCAAGCTCCCAGACTAATGCCTTGTTTGCCTCGTGTTCTGGGGCTGTCCACCTTACTGTAAGTGAGTGAGTTTAGCTGTCAATGTGTCTGAGTGAGAATGGGTGTGTCTGTGAGTGTCTGTCAGTGAAAAGTGTGTGTTGGTTAAACAATGTGTGCCAATGACTGTATGTGTGTGCCAATGACTGTGTATCTGTCAGTGAGTGTATATAAGTGCATGTATCAATGAGATACAGACTCTGGTGTGGCAATTTCTCAGGTAATTTCATATCTAAATATGGTCCGGACAGGATGTAGTTTGCCACCATTAAGATGGCGATACCTCCGGTTCCGGCATTTGTCTATTATTGCCACCTTCAAGATGGCTAATAGTCCTTATCCTTCGAATAATTGTCAGTGATACTCCAATATGGCGGCGTGTTCACACCAGTGAGACATGCCCACTGGGATTCCCAAGATGGGGGTATGTCTGTTTCCAGTGACGTACCTCCGTACCTCCGGCTTCCAAGATAGCGGCGTACTAACTTCCTACGACATACGTCCTATCTCTCATCCATGTGTTCATAAAATTACTCCTTCTTGTTAGTCCCGGAACTGGAAGGGGGGGGGGGGAGGGTATATATGTAGGTGTGCAAGCTAGAGGTAAGACATACTGCACCTGAGGAAGACCATATGTGGTCAAAACGTGTTGTGCTATTTTTATTTGTTATTTTATCTACTGTTGTTGTAAATTCCTTTTTTACACCACCTTAATTTTGTTCCTGAATCACCTGCAATCTTGGGAGGAACAGTTCTCAGTAATGTTGGTAGACCAAAAGATAGTACCCAAATCTTGTATACTAGTTAGCTCTTTTTCAATAGGATACCAACTTTCTTTTTGTGAAACCTCTTTTTGGGATTCAATAGCTTGCATCATAAAACTGTCTCAATGGTATTGTTCTACTTCTGGAATACCTAGTCAACCTTGTGACATTTTTAAAGCCAGCATTCTCATTTGTATACGGGGATGCTTCCCTTGCCAGACAAATTTATTAATTGAGGCTTAAATCATTTTAAGCCATATAGGTGGGATCCTAATGGGTATCATTTTAAACAAGTAAGACCATTTTGGCAGCATATAAGTTTTAATAATATTTATTCTGCCCCACCACGAGAAGCCAAATGGTTTTCCATTCGTTCAGTTGTTTATTAGTTTGAGTTAGTAATGGTAAAAAGTTTATTTCTACAATATTCTTAGGGTCTTTTCAGATCTCAATACCCAAATAATTGATATAATGGTCTGCCCAAATGAATCCATATTTACTACTCAAATTTTTTTAGTTTCTGAAGATATATTGATTGCAAGGGACACTGACTTTTCCATATTTAAATTATAGCGAGAACAAAGGGAGAACTTTCTAATCTCTTTCATCAATTCTTCCATAGATTTACAAGGGTCTTGTAATGTAAGAATAGTATCATCTGCATATAGATTAATCTTAATATTTTCTTCATTATTCACAAAACCTCTTATATTTTGATTGAAATGAATAGAAACTGCTAAAGGATCAACTGATAAAAGAAATAAAAGAGGGGAAAGAGAACTCCCCTGTCTAACTCCGTTGTTTAATTTAAACCAAATTGAGTTGAAACCATGCCCCACAACCCTGGACGAGGGTGTAGAATAAAGTGCCACAATTTTGTCCATTATCTCATCCCGTAGACCAAAAGCTGATAATGCTTCTTTCGTAAAGGCTCAGTTGACCCTGTCAAAGGCCTTTTCAGCATCTAACAACAGGGCCAACAAGGGTCTCTGGTCTTTTTTGACCTTATCTAAAATATCTATCATTCTCCTGATATTGTTCACTGAGGATCTACCAGGGACAAATCTGAATCTGAATCTCTTGATCTAAATGTATCAGAGAGGGTATAATGGTTTTAAGTCTGTCCGCTAGGATTGATGAATAAAGTTTGATATTTACATTTTATAATAAGATTGGCCGGTAGTTTAATACATTATCTTGGTCTTTGGGTTTGGGTCATTTCCTCTGGAATCCTATTCAACTTCCCAAAATCATTAAAAACTTTAGTAAGATCCTGTATAATGCTGTCTTTCATCAATTTGTAGAATAAATTATTATACCCATCTGGGCCAGGGGTTTTGTTTTTCTTTAATTTTACAATGGCTAGTTCAACTTCTTTTTCAGTAAAAGGTTGATTTAGTTCTAATAATTGAGCCTGAGAGATCTTAGGTAGATTAAGGTTTTCAAAATATTTTTTTACTACTTTATTTGGACCTGGTTCTGGAAGATTATACAATGTTTTATAAAATGTTTTAAAGATTTCTCCAATCTCTTTAGGTGACATTACCAATTTGTCGCCATTTTTAATTTTTGTAATAACTCTCGTAGCTTTTTTTCCATCATTCCCTGCTCAGAATGTAGACCCATATTTGCAACCCTCTCTCCATATCACTTTGCACATATTTGTAACCCTCTGTCCATGTCCACCATTTTGTGACCCTCTGCCCTTTTCCCATATTTTGTGACCCTGTGCTCAATCATATTTTACTTCCCCTACCTTTTCTTTAGTAGCCTAGCCAAGCAGCATTGGAGTTAGATCCTGAGAGAGAGCACACTCTTGCAGGACTTCATTTTGGCAGCGGGTCTGTGTGGAGGGGGTGGGGACATAATATAATGCTCTTTCTTTTGGTGTACACAACAACTGGTGCAAAAGTGAATAGTCCTGAGAGTGTGGTCAGATTCTTACTCCAATAATGCTCAGCCATGCTTAATATAAGGCCATTAAAATTCAATACTCAATGTGGACACTGGCTATGTGGTGCCAATTTGTCCTTCTGCTCATCCAGATCCTATTTCAGGTTCAGTCAGATAACATTTACTTCTTGCTCAACCATTACTTTATTGACATCAACAACAATTCTGTTACATAGTAATATCTTAGAATTTCAAGACAGTAAATATACAAGTTACTTTTGAATCATACATATACAGATATAATACACTATAGTTGATAGATTTGTAACATATACAAATGTGTAATTGATTCTGATAATCCTATGTAACAATGTACCCAATGTATAGCTCAAACTTTGCCGTCTCACCGCCCAATTCTTTGCCATTTAGGAGTTAAATCACTTTGATTATGCAGACTTAGTCACACCTCTCCTGCATGTAACTTGCACAGCCTTCCTAAATACTTTCTGTAAAGTGGGTTCTTACTATATTGCACAATTTGTTCATTTTAGAATTTCTTATGTCCTGCACTGTTAATAGCTTCCTACACCTTGCAGGAGCCTCCTGTATGTGATTAAAATTCAATTTAAAGAGCAGGAGATACAATTTTGTAAAATAAGTTAACAGCTTGTTGAAAATAAAACAATGTTTTTCATGCAGGCTGTGTGAGTCACATCCATGAGAGGTGCATGGAGAGAACCAAAAGTAATTCAACTCCTAAATTGCTGAGAATTGAGCAGTGAGACTTCAGAGGCAGGATCTATACACAAAAACTGCTTCATTATTCTGGAGTTGTTTTGGTGACTACAGCATCCATTTAAGTTTAATTAAATGTAATAAACTTTTGAAACATGATAAGTGAAAATTTGAAGACAGTTGTCCTTTAACCCCTTAAGGACAAATGACATGTGTGACATGTAATGATCCCCTTATATTCCAGAAGTTTGGTCCTTAAGGGGTTAAGTAACTTAATACTGATGGGCAGACAAGAGCTCCCTATCTGAGTAATATAATCAGATTTATTATAATCATACTAATATAAAATATAACATATAACTAATATGGTAACACTGACAGTGGAATTCAATATGACTCCAAGGAGTGTTATTATAAAATAGTACAAACATTGCTGAGTGACACTGTAATGGAGCAACTCTCATTTAAATACAGTGTTGTTAAAGGTTACACTCACAAGAGAGCTGGTTTTACTGGAACAGTTAGGATTAGGAAGTATGGTTGTAAAATACATCTTTACAAAATATGTAGATTACAGTGATTCACATCACCTCAGTCAAGTGAATGGGGTTAAAATTCTATAACCTGTACTGTAACAGTGTGTTCTAATAAATGCAATGCCATTATAGTGCCACTATGGTGCTTACCATTTTTGATCTGCCATTTTTGGCATTTAAGGACCACTATAGGCACCCAGACCACTTCAGCTCAATGAAGTGGTCTGGGTGCCAGGTCCAACTAGTTTTAACCCTGCAGCTGTAAACATAGTAGTTTCAGAGAAACTGCTATGTTTACATTAGGGTTAATCCAGCCTCTAGTGGCTGTCTCATTGACAGCAGCTAGAGGTGCTTCCGTGCTTCTCACTGTGAAAATTACAGTGAGAAGACGCTGATGTCCATAGGAAAGCATTGATAAATGCTTTCCTATGGATTGATTGAATGCGCGTGCGGCTCTTGCCGCGCATGCACATTCATCGCTGATGTTGGAACAGGGAGGAGATTTCCCCAGCGCCAAGGGAGCTGGGCACTGGAGAAAGGTAAGTGATTAACCCCTTCCTCCCCCTTCAGCCCGGCGAGAGCGGGACCCTGAGGGTGCGCGGGACCTAAAGACCCTATAGTGCCAGGAAAACGAGTTTGTTTTACTGGCACTATAGTGGTCCTTTAAGCTGTAAATAGTCCTTTTCAATTTGCATTTATTTGCGGCCTGTAGTGTAGCCATTCAAGAGTGTTAGAGTTTCTTTAGTTTGTTAAATTTTTCAATAGCTTGTTTGACTGTTATAGAGGTTGGATCAGCACACGTTTGTTTTCCGATTTTCCGTGTTACTCTGTCAATAGAAAGAACACATGGATTTATGTAATGATATTTCAAAAGATATAATAAATCATAGAATACAATTTGTTGACTCCCCTCCCCCCTTAACCTGCCACTGCCTGGGGGTGTACTGGTATCTCACTATACCCCTACAATGTAAAATCAGTTGGAAAATTGATTCCTGTTGTGGCTGTGCTATGTATTTATGTTATCTATAGGATTGTTATATTGTAACATTGATTTGTTGCTATTATTTACTGCTGTAAGTCATTGTCAGCGGGTTTTAAGTAGTATTAAGGGTTTGGATGGATTAACGTGACAATGTCAAATGTCTGGAAATTACCTTTTCAATTATCAAAAAAATTGAATTTAATCTGTGTAATATCTATCCACTTTTTTCAGGTGTCCATGTTTTTGTGGAGCGTAATTCGGGGAGATGTATTGCATATGCCAAGAGACGACTATGTGCATATAATGAGGAACTTTGCCAATAGACAGCCTAGTGCCTATTGATGTCCACGCATTTGGCAAAAATGGTTAATGCCCCTGTAAGGAATGTTCCCCTTCTTTGATCAAATGGGGCCAGTGAGTGAATATGTCATAAGACATATATGGCATTATCCCCTCCAACTTGGAACATTATCTCTCTATCAAAAATATGATCTAGGAGTGTGGTATAACACAATACCAAAAGGCAAACTAGTTTAACCTAGAGCAGCTATTGTGTTTAAGCTGCATTGATCATTGATAAAGGTACAAGGTCCCGCAATGGTCTGTACTTTGAATGCTCTTTTTTTAAATTTGGGCTGAACTAGTGGGCCCCTATAACTAAACTGAGGTTTGTGAATGAATACTTTAGATTATGTATCTATCAAACAGAGGACATATGCACATATCAGTGGTCATACCATTATTTCTTTGTAATAAATAAAATGCTATACTTACATATATGCTTTTTGTGAACATAATTTGTCAACTTCTTCATAGTCTACAATATTTTCTGCCTTCAATGTTTTTGTTAGGGTACCTTTACAGCATTTTATTTTAACTATTCCATTATCCCGAACTGTAAGACAAACAGTAAAAATGAATCATAATTTGCAATTACTTTTTTTGAATTTTCACCCTGTCAAATCAAAGAAACACCAAATTGCATTTTTCGAGTATAGTTATTTTTGCTCTGCTTTTTTATTTTTCATTATGTAAAGCACCACAATGTTTGTGAAAAAAAGAGAAAAGCCCTAATATTAAAAAAAAACAATTTTTCAGCATGTCCCCCTCCCCAACTCCATTGTTTTTTTTAAAATTCTCACAAATAGTTTACCTATCAATCTCACAATTCCATCAACCACGACCTTACAGACACTGATATTATCAATTAATATAGTTTGCTTGGTTCATTCAATTAACATTCTTATATAAATCCAAAATACACAAATCCTTAAAAAACATATGTTTTACTAAAAGACAAAAAAAGTAACAGGAGCACTATACAGTCAAATGCAGACTGCTGTAAGAACGATGCATATAGAATAAATAGACAACACTTTGGTACTAATGAACAAAAAGCCCAATTTTCCTCATTTCCTGCACCTCTGCAGAGTAATAAAACACACATTATAGATACAACCTATAGTTATACATAGATAACATTTTACGAGAATATTATGTTTGTAATCAAATAAATGGGAGAAATCAAAATGGACCTATTATAGATCATTATTTTTAGCCACATTTTGTAAGTAATAAAAGATTGTGTTAGAGGACAACTGGCAAGCTGTAGATTCTGATCCAACATGGCTGCTCAGGAAGTTTAAAAAGTGACTTTTTCTCAACAAAATGAATATAATAAACATTAAAAAACAAACAAGAAATTAAAATGTAAAGTTGTTCTTTCAAATTAAATCTGAAAATATGACTATTTTTAAATTACTACAACTGAAAGATTTTTTTTTTCAGCCGTCGAGATCAAGACATTTGAATTTTAAGTGAATTGCACATTTAAGGCCAGAGTAGCTGGCCTGGAAGCATTACACACTCAGAATTTTTCCAATTTGACTATTTTGACCTTAAATTTTAAATTCTCTTGGAATTCACTTTAAACTCTCACTTTAGTAAAAAAAAAACAACTTATAGTTTTAAATTTACTGGAAAGAAAAGAAAATTGAAAGCCTCAAATGTGGCCCTTGCAAAATTAAAAACAACCAGGTGATGAGCATTTTTTCTAAAAGTGTCTAATTAGGGTTATTCCTCTCCTAGATTGCCAATAACCCTATAAGGACCATCTACACATTTTTTTCTAATTTTTTAGAAATACAACAGGCTGGTTGTTGCGTTTATATGTTATAAAAAGTGATGCTCTGATTGACTTGCCTGTGTCACAACTGTAAAATAAAAATAAGAAAAAACAAACACAATAAACTAAAACTATCAGCCTATATCTACTTCTGTTTTATCACAACCTCCAGTATTAAGAAAACTAAATTTCTATTCAATGTACTTACAAGGAGATCTAGAATCCACACATGACAATCGACGTCACCACGTGATCGCTCCGAAACCCGGAAGTATTGACTCGAGGTGATACTACCTGTTAACCGGCGGATACAAACAGCACATATCGTGACCGCTGGACGAGGAGAATCATTTGGATTGGTGACTTAGAAGCTATTTTACATTTTATCACTTTGTGTGAATTATTTTTTAAATTCTTTTCAAATAAAGTGCTTCAGAAGGATTTGTCTGCTGTCCTGAATACTAAAGGTCTCTGAGTCCTGAGATAAGAGGACTTCTGCCATCATAGTTAGAGCAGACTTTTACTGCTCTATTTTTTGTAAGTGTGAATATTTCCCCTTACATACACTTGAAGTTTTTAAGATATATTACCCTATGATCTTTGTCTTTTTGTGTTTGTTTTACATATTTGCATAGCCCTGAGGGGTGATCCACGCCAGTGGCGTTAAAATTGTGAGTGTGGACTTGCTACCCCATTTCTCTTCACGTGTTGCACATTGCACATGCACTTTTAACAATAATATTAAGAATTATTATTGTATTGTACACTATTGAGTTATTTAAAGTCATAGCGCACCTTATTTTTCTTGCAATTATCACAACCTCCAGTATTAAGAAAACTAAATTTCTATTCAATGTACTTACAAGGAGATCTAGAATCCACACATGACAATCCCACTATCACTATCACCAGCAGAACAAGGCAAGCAGGTCTCATGATGGATGATGAGTTGGTGATGACAGGTGATCACTGTAACCGGTGCTATTAGATTACAGAAAAGAAATGTATTGGTGTCTAACAAATTTGTATATTTATATTGTTACATCATGATGTGGGCAGAGCATTAAAGGGCAATCTTCCTTGACAAAATATGGAAAAAGTAAATATTCTAAAATAATTTTTGCGTGTTTGGGGAAAGTTCTTAGTAAGTGTGAACTGAACTATAATTACACTTCCCTTTGGTGAGGAAGTGGCATCCAGACAGGATGTAAGTCAGTGTGAGTGGGAAATACGGACTCAAGAAAAGCAGATCACAAAATACAGGAGGAAAATTATTAACAAACTGAACTAATCAGAGACAGCCTTTCGGCACAATAGCTTTATTCTTTCCACAACTTGTGACATTAATAGAATTATAGTTCTTTCTTTGCAAATTCTCAATTTAGTTTCTTGACATTATAGAATTAAGAAATTCCACGGAGCAGTCTGCCAATGGAAATTTTACAAACACAGATATATAGATCAATTGCTCCTTCAATGTGGATAATAGCACCACATAAACAATCAATGTTTTTCTGCCACTTACATCTTTACCAAGATTAAATAAAAGACTGAAATGTCGATTGTTCAGTACACTCATTTACTGTATTCTATTAATGAGTATATCGTTTATATAGCAGAGGAGAATTAAGGGATGTGGGCATGGGCGTCCGCAGGAATTTTTCCAGGGGGGGGGGGGGGGGGGCATAATTGTAAAGACATCCATGCTTGCTCTCTTTTTGACAGTGTCAACTATTTGTATGTTTGTATTCCAGACACTATAGTGTTCCTTTAAGCAAATTAAAGGAACATTCTGGTCACCATAACAACTTCATCTAAATGAAAATGCTATGATGTCAGGAAGCCCCTGGGTGCTCTCTTTCCTTTAAGGGGTTAAACTGCTCTCAAATGGTTTAACCTCAAAGGCTTCCTCCTGCTCCAGATCTCCAGGTCGCTCAGTGGTTTTCGGCTTCTGAAACGGAGTGTCAGAAAGTGCAGATTGACGTCAGGCATGGGTGCTATAGATTGGCTAGAGTGGTCAGTTGACGCTCTAAGCCAATCGCTAGTTCCCGGTTCATAAAAATCTTTTACTTTTTTATGAATGGGGAGCTACTGATTGGCTTAGAGTGCCAGCTGTCCGCTCTAGCCAATCAGCGACGGCTCTCTGTGCTTCCTGACACTCAGTAAATAAAAGTGAACACTGATATTTTTTTACCTGGGGAGATGAGAAGGTCCAAAGTTTCCCTGCCAGGCCCAGGTACCAAAGCCTTATGATGTGGTGTCCAGAATAAAGTGGAGGGTTCACTTCACTTGTCCTTCCTGCTCCAATCTCCTTTTCTTCTCCTTCATTTGACACAGTCTTCTTTTTCTTCTGAGACTGTCTTCTCTCCTCCTTGGCTCCTTCTGCTCCTTTACCTTTCTGCTACTTTCTGCATATTGTGCTCCCCCTTCTGCTCCTGTCTCTCTCTGATCTTTCTGCTCCTTGCAGACGCTTTCTGCTCCTTCTTCTACTTTACCTTTGTGCTCCTTGCTGTCCCTTTCTGCTCCTTGCTACCCTTTTCTGCTCCTTCTCCTACTTTACCTTTGTGCTCCTTCTTCTTTACCTTTGTGCTGCTTTATCTTCCAGCTCTTTGTTGACCCTTCCTGCTCCTTGTTGACCCTTCCTGTTCCTTGCAGACCCTTCCTTCTCCTTGTTGACCCTTTGTGCTCCTTGCAGACCCTTCTTTCTCCTTGTTGACCCTTCATGCTCATTGAAGACCCTTCCTGCTCCTTGCAGACCCTTCCTGCTCCTTGCTGCCCTTTCCTGCTCATTTGTGTTCTTTTGTGCTCCTTCTCCTACTTCACCTGTTGTGGTCCTTGCTGTCCCTTCCAGATCCTTGCTGCCCCTTTCTCCTCATTTTTTATTCCTTCTCCTTTCTGCTCCTTCTCTTACTTTACCTCCCCCATCCCTTACTTACCTGATCTATAGGCTGTCTCCCCCCCCCATGCCTCACTTACCTGATCTATGGGCTATCTCTGCCCCCCCATGTCTCACTTCGATGATCTGTAGGCTCTCTCTGCCCCCCATATGCCTCACTTCCCTGATATGTGGGCTCTCTCTGCCCCCCATATGCTTCACTTCCCTGATCTGTAGACTCTCTCTGCCACCCATTTGCCTCACTTCCCTGATCTCTAGGCTATCTCTGCCCCCCCCATATGCCTCACTTCCCTGATCTCTAGGCTATCTCTGCCCCCCCTCATATGCCTCACTTCCCTGATCTCTAGGCTATATCTGCCCCCCCCCTCCCCTCATATGCCTCACTTCCCTGATCTCTAGACTATCTCTGCCCCCCCTCATATGCCTCACTTCCCTGATCTCTAGGCTATATCTGCCCCCCCCCCTCCCCTCATATGCCTCACTTCCCTGATCTCTAGACTATCTCTGCCCCCCCCCAATATGCCTCACTTCACCGATGTCTAGGCTATCTCTGCACCCCCCCCCTCATATGCCTCACTTCCCTGATCTCTAGGCTATCTCTGCCCCCCACCCCTCATATGCCTCACTTCACTGATCTGTAGGCTATCTCTGCCCCCCCCCCATATGCCTCACTTCACTAATCTGTAGGCTATCTCTGCCCCCCATATGCCTCAGTGTCCTGATCTGTAGGCTATCTCTGCCCCCCCCCCATATGCCACACTTCACTGATCTCAAGGCTATCTCTGCCCCCATATGCTTCACTTCACTGATCTCTAGGCTATCTCTGCCCCTCCCCCCCATATGCCTCACTTCACTGATCTCTAGGCTATCTCTGCCCCCCCATATGCCTCACTTTTCTGATCTCTAGGCTATCTCTGCCCCCCCCCATATGCCTCACTTCACTGATCTCTAGGCTATCTCTGCCCCCCCCATATGCCTCACTTCACTGATCTCTAGGCTATCTCCGCCCCCCCCCCCATATGACTTACTTCACTGACCTCTAGGCTATCTCTGAACTCCCCCCCCATATGCCTCACTTCACTGATCTCTAGGCTATCTCTGAACCCCCACCCCCCATATGCCTTACTTCACTGATCTCTAGGCTATCTCGGCCCCCCCCCCATATGCCTCACTTCACTGATCTCTAGGCTATCTCTGCCCCCCCCATGTGCCTCACTGTCCTGATCTCTAGGCTATCTCTGCCCCTCCCATATCCCTCACTTCACTGATCTGTAGGCTATCTCTGCCCCCCCCAATCCCTCACTTCCCTGAGCTCTAGGCTATCTCTGCCCCCCAGGGCCGGTGCAAGGATTTTTGCCGCCCTAGGCAAAAGTAAAGTTTGCCGCCCCCCCCCATGTGACATCACAATGCCCCACCCATATGATCTGCCATGTTAACTAACGCCAGTGCTGCAGTGCCGCCATGTTTACATTAAAAGGCCTGCAGGGACAGGCTATAGACACCAGAACCACTTCATTAAGCTGCAGTGGTTCTGGGGACTATAGTGTTTCTTTAATGTGAGGTAAACTGGAGATTAGTGCCACGAATAATATACTAGATTGCCTACTTACAACCAGATGAGGATGATGATGGGCTCTAGCTGCAGTCTGGCACCACTGGTCTGGTGTAGAACAGGATCTCTGGAGGCTGTTTGTAACTGTGGTCACAAAAAAACAATGTTCTGGGAGAACGGGAAGCAGCTCCCTTTTTTGGGGGCCCTTTACACAGCTCAGGGTCCACCTTTATGTTCCACCAATGAGTTTGTTCACAGGGGGTGGAGTGTGTAGGGGATGTCCTGATATGTGTGTAAGGAATACATTGTGTGAATCTGTGTTTGTATGTGTAAGGGCTGCAAGGTGTGTTTCTGGGTATGTACGGGATGCAGTGTGTGCGTCTGTAAGGGGTGCATTGAGTGTGTGTAAGGAATGCATTGTGTGTTTCTGTGTGTGTAAGGGTTGCATGATTATGTGTGTGTGTGTGTGTGATGGATGTCAATCTCTTTCTCCCCCTCCCTCCCTTGTCACTCTCTTTCTCCCCCCTCCCTCCCTTGTCAATCTCTTTCTCCCCCTCCCTCCCTTGTCACTCTCTTTCTCCCACCTCCCTCCCTTGTCACTCTCTTTCTTCCCCCCGCCCTTGTCACTATCTTTCCCCACTCCCTCCCTCCCTTGTCACTCTCTTTCTCCCCCCTCCCTTCCTTGTCACTCTTTTTCTCCCCCCCTCCCTTGTCACTCTCTTTACCCCTCCCTCCCTTGTCACTCTCTTTCCCCCCTCCCTTGTCACTCCCCCCCTCCCTTGTCACTCTCTTTCCCCCATCCCTCCCTTGTCACTCTCTTTCCCCCATCCCTCCCTTGTCACTCTCTTTCTCCCCCTCCCTCCCTTGTCACTCTCTTTCTCCTCCCTCCCCACTCTCTTTCTCCCCTCCCCACTCTCTTTCTCCCTCCTCCCTCCCCACTCTCTTTTTCCCCTCTCCCTCCTCCCCACTCTCTTTCTCCCCCTCCCTCCCTTGTCACTCACTTTCTCCCCCCTCCCTCCCTTGTCACTCTCTTTGTCCCCCCTCCCTCCCTCCCCACTCTCTTTCTCCCCCTCCCCACTCTCTTTCTCCCCATCCCCACTCTCTTTCTCCCCCCTCCCTTGTCACTCTCTTTCTCCCCCCTCCCTCCCCACTCTCTTTCTCCCCCTCCCTTGTAACTCTCTTTCTCCCCATTCCCTCCCTTGTCACTCTCTTTGTCCCCCCTCCCTCCCTCCCTCCCCACTCTCTTTCTCCCCCTCCCCACTCTCTTTCTCCCCCTCCCCACTCTCTTTCTCCCTCCTCCCTTGTCTCTCTCTTTCTCCCCCCTCCCTCCCCACTCTCTTTCTCCCCAACCCTCCCCACTCTCTTTCTCCCCCCTCCCTCCTCCCCACTCTCTTTCTCCCCCCACCTCTGTTGTAGCGTTGCCTAGCTCTGTATGGTCCGTGGGTACAGGGAGCATTTGTTTCCTGTACCCGGCCGGACTAAAAGGAAGTGCACACTCAGTGTGCACTTCCTGTTAGTCCGGCCGGGTACAGGAGACAGATGCTCCCTGTACCCGCGGACCATACAGGGCTTGACCACGCTACAGTGAGGGAGTGACAGAAGGGAGCGCTGAGCGCTTCCCTCCTGTCAGCCCCTCTCCTCATGCTGCGCCCGGGCGGTGCGCCCTCATGGACGCACCAGCCTGGGCAAAGCTGCAGCCGCCTGAGGCTCTCTGCAGAGCGCTCGGGCGGCTGCAGCATGAGGGGGGCCAGCGCTCCTAACAGGTAGCACCGGCCCTGCTGCCCCTCCTCCCCCATCCCTCACTTACCTGATCTGTAGGCTCTCTCTGCTGGCTGCATGTGTTGCTCCCCTGAGGTTTCAATCAGCAGAGAGAAGCAGGGATAGATGCAGCTTCCTATCGCTGTCTCTCTCCATACACATACACGGTATTGCAGTTCATTTTAAATCTCACACGAAAATTAGCAGAACAAGCTGAAAAATGCAGCCCCCCCCCCCCCTGCGGACGCCCATGGATGTGGGGTTTGGTACGCCCAATTCAGGTTACATTAACTGAACGTGTAGCACAGCTAAGTGGGCATTGAGACCCTTAATGGAGTAATAGATTTTCCTCTGCTGTGATTTCTCTCATTGAAGTGTGAGTAGAGGGAGTGGGGACATGATGCAATGTAATTTTATTGTCCCTCTCTAAACTTATGCTGCACATGGGGTGGGAGCCAAGCTAAAGAGACCATGCAGAGGGGAATACTTAGCTGTGTCATGTCATAGCAGAGCAGGGGTGGGGAACCTTTGGCCCTCCAGATGTTTTGGACTACATCTCCCTTGATGCTTTGCCAGCATTATGGCTGTAAGAGCATTATGGGAGATGTAGTCCATAACATCTGGAGGGCCAAAGGTTCCCCACCCCTGTAGTAGAGCATAAGGTAACATGGGGTGATTAGATGGGGGAATAGAGACATGGGAGGTATTGGAAGGACAT
Source organism: Pelobates fuscus (assembly GCF_036172605.1). NCBI lineage: Eukaryota > Metazoa > Chordata > Amphibia > Anura > Pelobatidae > Pelobates > Pelobates fuscus. The sequence continues at coordinate 270,416,300 of NC_086317.1, read as the reverse complement.
ACAGACATAGGGAATGGAGCAAAACAGGGAGTTAGCGGGATTGGAGAGACACTTGATCATGGAGAGATTGAAGAGACACATGAACATGGGGAGATTAAAAAGACATAGACATGGGGCATATAGGACTTTCCCGTTCATTTTTTTTTTTTTTTTTAACATACAATCATCAGTAGAGGTGAAAGTGCCGGAAGCTAAATGTCCCTCACTTCTATCACTACTCTCATACAAATAAACATATAAACAAACAAACAAACAATAAAGTGGACATTTATTTCTTTATCATTCATATTATAATTTATGCCAATCTTAGATTCCCGCTTTTCTGGAAATTCCTATTTAATGTCACATTACTCTTTCCACTGTTGGGTTTTCAAGTACCTTTACATTCTCTAATCAAAGGGATTACATTAGCCTTCATTATGTTCTCCGGAACTTTCACTATATTGATCCCAAGGTACACAAATCCCTTTTTTTCCCATTTAAAGGCATAGTGTTCATTTAAATATTGGTAATCTTCCTCTTCCATATAGAAGGGTAATACCGTCGTTTTTTGAACATTAAGTTTGTAATTTGACAAATGACTATAGCTTTCAATTACTTGCATAACAACCGGAACTGACTTGATTGGGTTGGTTAACGTTAGCAATGTGTCGTCAGCATATTGGCTTATCTTGAAGTCTTTATCTCTCTTTTTAAACCCTGTTATTTCAGGATTTTTTTGTATTTCATATGCCAAGGGTTCAGCGATTAAAAGATAAAGTAGTGGGGATAAAGGGCACCCCTGACGGGTGCCATTCGATACCATAAACCACTCAGACTTGATCCCCCCCCCAACAATCCTACTCGATGGTGAGGAGTAACAAGCCATAATTACCGGAAGGATCTGACCTGAAAACCCAAAAGCTTTTAAAGTTGACTGCATAAAATTCCATCCAACCCTATCAAATGCCTTTTCTCCATCTAAGGCCATCGTTAAAAATGGGGTTTTATTCACATGAATCTTTGTGAATATATTTAGTATCTTCCTAATGTGATTAGAAGACATCCTTCCTGGTATAAAACCCACCTGATCTTCTGCAATCAAAGAGGAGATTATATTCTTAATTCTTTTAGCAATAATTGAGGCGTAAATTTTATAGTCATTATTTAATAGGGCTATTGTCCGATAGTTAGTTATTTCTTCTGGATTTTTATTGTTTTTTAAAATAGGGAGAATATTTGCTACCAACATTTCTTTAGGTAGTTTGCCTGTATTCATCGCTAAATTGTAGCAATCTACCATACTCTGAGCCAGCTTGTCCTTATACATTTTAAAAAAGGAGTCTGTGAACCCATCTGGGCCCGGTGCTTTATTTTTTTTCATAGCATCAATAGAATCAATAACTTCTTGGAGTGAAATCTCTGTATTCAATTGCTCTAATTGAGAATCATTTAGCCTAGGGAGATGGATATTCAAAAAATAGTTATTTATATCCTCTTGAGATGATATAGCAGGTAGATTATAGAATTTATAATAATAATCTCTAAATACCTCTCCAATTTTTTTAGGGTCTAATATTGTTTCATTTCCCTGTTTTATTTTTGTAATTAATTTATTTTTTGTTGATTTTTAACTTTATTAGTAAGGAGTTTATCTGCCTTGTTCCCCCTACAATAATAATTTATTTTCATAAACTGTAGATTTATATTTATTTTAGATATCAAAATGTAATTTATTTTATTTTCTATAGTTCTAATTTGATTCAATATAGTTCTTACGGGTGCAGCAATATTTTTTTTATAACATTCGCCTAATTCGATATATAGACTTGACAGGGATTCCTGACGGTTTTTCTTAGCCTGGGCTTCTAAGCTAATTAAGTGTCCCCTTATAACACTTTCAAATGCACACCATTTTATAACAGAGGACACTTCATTATTATCATTATCCAACCAGTACATATCTATCGCCTTTGCAATCTGTTCCCTATTAGTTTTAGAAATGAATAACTTATCGTTTAATTTCCAATCTGGTCTCTGCTTTATGAAATTATTCTTTAGTTGTATTTTCACCATATTGTGATCATTCGTAGATTTCACATTTTCTAACAGATTTCGGTCTCCAAAAATAAAATCTATTCTTGAATACGAACAGCGAGTCTTACTAAAACATGTGAAATCTTTCTCTGTGGGATGAAAAATCCTCCAGCAGTCGAAGAAGGCTTCATTTTGGATTATATTACGAATTTTTTTAGCCTGATTAATAACGTTCCTCGAGGGAGTTTTAGTCTTTTCAGACCTTCTATCTAAATTAGGGTCCGTTACCAAATTAAAATCGCCCATAACTATGGTGCGACCTTGCTTAATTTGATCTAATTGCGCAAAAAAATTATATATAAACTGAATCTGAGAAGTATTCGGGGAGTAGATATTAGCATTTGTATAAAGTTGATCTTCCATTGTACATGTAAGAATAATCCATCTGCCCATCGTATCAGTTTTCGTATGTTTTATAGAGACATTTATTATCGATGAAAAAAAAATAGCTACTCCCCTCTTTTTTTTGTCTTTAAAAGAGGAGCAGACTGAGCTAGGAAAGTCTTTAAAACTGAATTTTCCCTCATCGACTCTGCGCCAATGGGTCTCTTGTATACCTACAACTTGCGCATTTTCCCTTTTAGCATGTTCAAATAACAATTTCCTTTTCTGTGGAGAGTTCAGGCCTTGCGCATTATTTGAGACAACATTAATCATATGGTTCTTGTCCTAATTTTTTCTCTCTTTTTTTTCCCCTCTTTTCTTTTTTTTTTTTTTAGCCTTCTCTTTTCGCTTTCTGTTATCTTTGTTTCTTTTATACTGCCCACTTAGGCCTAAGTCCCCAACAGGGTGGATATCTTTATATTTCTTAACTTCTAGCTTATATAATTGAATTTTATATTTCATATCAGATTGCATCAACTTATAACATACAAAAAAACATGAAACATTTACAGAAACCAACAACAAATGTAAAATAGACATCCCTTAAAGGAAGTGTGAATGGACCTGTGAAATACCCTCTTTCACAGAACCTCCAAATAGATCCTATTCAGGATCATTATTTTGATGCTGAACTACCCCACTTAAAAAATATTTTGAGCCAGTTATTTTCCTTTGCCCCCCGGTTTGTCGAGTGCACATTCCTAAATGCCACGAAGCATCAAGAGAAAAAATAAAATAAAAAAAATAATACACTCTACCATCACTTTATCTATCTATTAATTATAATCTATCTTATACTAATTTCCCTCTCCTCTTCTTCCTTCTCCATCCCCTCCTCCTCTCCTCCACCCAAACATCTGTGGCATCATGCCTCTCATACTGTGTTCTTTTATTTCTAGTAACTAATTATATTACTCTTGATTTATACGCGAACCATTGCTTTTAGTATGATTTCTAACCTATATCCATCACCACTTAATATATAGTTAATTCTTAGTACTATGATCAAAAAAACATTAATAAATCATTATATATATCAAATAATCCCTAGTGTTTAAACTTTCCACTCCGTAAATAACAAACTATACCTATCTATATTTTCCTACCCCTAGTTACGCCTATTCGTTCACAGTCAAAAGTGCTGTGATTTAAAAATCATAATGAGCCTAACGCGTTTCGTTTAACGCTAAATCGTTTAAGCGCCGAAACGCGTTAGGCTCATTATGATTTTTAAATCACAGCACTTTTCATTTTTAGCACTGTTTGGGTTGTTTATTTATTTTATGGGAAGTAAAAGCCGGATTTAAGCGTAGTTAAGCAAGGGGTTCAGCCTTCCTCTTACTATATAGCATTTCTTTACACAGGACTAGCATTTGATAGCATTTTTCCCTTCTATTTTTCCCTTCTAGCTGTTCTAATTATATAATCAAGAGCTCTGCTATTCCTAGTGTTCTGCTATTACTGGGGCTAGAGGGTTAATTTGTTTCAAGTATATGACTATGGAGTAGTATTTGCTCGATGACTTCATAATAGGGAGTTCTATTCAGCCTTTATTTTAGGCTCCACAGATATTCGTATTCCTTATATTGGGCACTCATATGTAATAGTAACATCTAACCTCTTATATTGCCCCTTTATTTGGCTCCCCCACCCTTCATAGCCCATTGAGCTTCATCTTCTCCTCTTTATTGGTCAGAGTGTTTTTTATTTATTCATTTATTTTTTTGTTTGTGTTTATGATTATTAATAAACTTAAGGTTTTTAAAGTAACAGTTAACTCAGATAAATATCCTATTTGTGTATCCTGGACATTTTTGTCCTAGGAACACTTTATTATTTTTTTCAGTACATAATTAGGGTTACCCCCTTTTTGGATATTTTCTGGACACACTTCATAGTCCCTGTTTAAAGGATATTTTCTTTTTTTCTTTAAGTGGTAAAACAACAATGACATTTGAACAGGAGACAGTGGCAAAATGGCAAAATTGCTGTCTCCTGTTTTTCTTCTCCCTGAGGAGTCGCCCAACCGGCGAAACACGCATCGGGGCTCTATCAATACCTTGGACACATGAGTGATTTTGCCATTTTGCAGCTATAATTTACAAATTGTATACTTTCCTACAAAAGGAAGAATTCTCCTTCTTGGTACTCTTACCAGCCCAGGTATTATTAGATTGCAGTATTGCTGTATCAGTGATAGTAAGTTGGCTTATTTCAAGCCCAGGTTCCCTCGAAAGAACCTAGTTGTATACACTAGTAGTGTGTTAGCAGTACCACATTCTATACCTTCCTTTCTCTGGTGTTAATTTACTTGTGGGCTGACATAATTATTTAGGCTCGTGTTGGAGCACTACTTAGTCAAGGTTCCCCCGGCATCCATAATGCTGATAGCAAGTTTGCAACACTGTTGCTACAATGTCATGTTATACTTGGAATAGCATGTCTGTAGACATTTAAGCATTGTTTGTTAGCAGGATATTTTGCTGATCCTCCAGCACTAAGCCAGTACCTGGTAATTCAGATAAACGACTGCTCTAAGACTAAGTATTACCGATTTGTTGCTTGGTCTCTGTCTCACCAAGTATATTATCCATATTCTTACAACAGTGTACATACTTTATTTTTGTCTTTTATTTATTTTTTGTTTATTTCATCCTTATTCACGCCTGTACATACACAAGATTCAAAATCTCATTGTTGTTTTACCACTTTATAGAATCACCAAAACAGCTTTAGCTAAATTAAGCAGTTTTGGTTTATAGATCATGTCCCTGCAATCTCACTGATCAGTTCTTTGCCATTTAGGAGTTAAATCATGTTTATTTCTGTTTATGCAGCCCTAGCCACACCTCCCCTTGCTGTGACTCACACAACCTGCTTAAAGAAAAAATGGTTTTCACTTTTAATCAGATGAAACTTACTTTAAACGATTTAATCTCCTGCTCTGTTAATTGAACTTTAATTAGACACAGGAGGATCTTGCAGGGTCTAGCAAGCTATTAAAAGAGCAGGAGATAAACAATTCTAAATTAAACAGAATTTGCAATAAAGGAAGTATAAAAATTAGATGACTCTTTACAGGAAGTGTTTAGGAAGGTTGTGTAAGTCACATGCAGGGAGGTGTGCCTAGTGCTGCATAAACAAAATGATTGAACTCCTAAATGGCAAATAATTGATCAGTGAGATTGCAGGGACATGATCTATGCACCACATTTGCTTTATTAAGCTAAAGCTGTTTGGTGCCTTTAGTGTCCCTTTAATATCTTTCTGACCGGTGTCCATTAACAGTTCCCTCTTTCAGTTGATATCTGGTAGAGATTTACCATCTAATCAATCTATTTGCTATTCATTATTTACCAATTTTTTTATTCTTAATATATACTTAAAACAGGTTAAGTTGAATGTTGTTCCTACTTTTCTGTGGTCAGGGCATTCAGTCATTTTAGTTCTGCAGAAATTTCAAGATTGATCAAAGAGGCGCCAATTGGGAAAGCCCCGGGCCCTGATGGATTCACGACTATTTATCATATAACATTTATAAAGACAATTTAAATATGTCCCCAGAAGTCACCCAAGAACAAATTATTACTATTAAAATACACAAAAATCCCTTAATAGGGAACACATGGGGTGGGTGGCAGCATTGTAACAGTAAGTCCATCTTCTATATCCAAATATACTTCCAAATAAACTTCAGAACATTGGTAGAAGTCTTGCAAGACACCTAACTTCCTACACTACAAATTCATGTAATGTCCTATACTTCCATGCATTTGATACTGTTGGACACTTTCTTCTTATTGAAACCGTCCACAAATGTTGCCCTTTGTCACACTATATTTTCTTGTTTGTTTTACTTCCCTCTCCTGTGGATGCCATCTCCTCCCCCACTACCTGTCTCAAATGCTGTTTCCCAATGCCCACTTCTTGGTCTGCATTTATTCTCCATTTATACTTGGTAACCTTATTTACTGTTGTATGCTAATGATATTCAATTTTACCCCACCTGACTTTCCTCCTCCCCTTCTAGAATGCCTCCCAAATTGCCTTTCTTTTATCTCTAACTGAATGTCTTTCTGTTTTCTGAAACGGAATATTTGTTTTAAAAAGTCTGTCCTGAGAGAGAGCACCACCAATCTGCACGGGAGGTTTTGTAAGGAGGCTTGCCAATAAAACAGCCTCCCCAAACTGTCACCAACTCCCTGCCTCCCACACCGTCATCAACACACACTGAAGTCCTCGGGCAAGTCCTGTGAGTGCAATCTAAATGTCAGGGTAATGACTGGGTGCTGGGGCAGGTCCTGTGAGTGCAATCTAAGTGCTGGGGTAAGTCAATAAATGCCCCCAATATATACACAAGGTCATGTCTCACACACTGCCCTGATATATACCCCTGCACAGGGCAACACCTTGTGTACATATTGCAGCCTATGCATGGGGTATGTATCAGGGCAACGTGTAAAGTATAACCTTGTGTAAATACTGGTGATATATATTGCCCTGGGAAGGGGTATATATCAGTCGTATCTATAAATAATAATACACTCTTCAAATGCACTTTAAAATGCATGGTTACCCTTTTGTGAGCCAAAATGTAATGTTATAAGATGGGGTTGGTATAATGACGCAATGCTATGCGCCTGCGTTTATTTCCAGGGCTGGTTTTTATCCCCAGTCCAGCACTGATGTGATGTTCCACTGTTATGCTTGTAAAAAGGTGTGATTTACCTTTGTTGTACTTGCAATAAAGTGTAACGACCTGTGTTATGCTTGTCATAAGGTGTGATGTGCCTGTGTTATGCTTGTCATAAGGTGTGATGTGCCTGTGTTATGCTTGTCATAAGGTGTGATGTGCCTGTGTTATGCTTGTCATAAGGTGTGATGTGCCTGTGTTATGCTTGTCATAAGGTGTGATGTGCCTGTGTTAAGCAATTCACTGGTACATCACCATCATCACACAAGTATAAATATGTGTAATATATATTTATGATTTGAGGCTGATAACACAGATTAATTAGAGCAAACCCTATAATTGGCATTATTGGAAAAGCATTGAATATGAAGATTTGTGATTTCACGTGCACCAGCTGATGGAGTTGTCCTTGTAGTGTTTTCATATAGAGGGGGGCCTTTGGGTGACTGGCAGGACTCTGTTCCTAAGAAACCTTAAGCAACTTTCAATTCCTCTTTTTTCACTTTTTTATGGGACAGGGATAATGAGGAGACAAAATATAATGCTAGATCTGTTTCTTTAGCTTCCCTTTACACGGTGGAGAACTTATTTAGCAGTCGTGCTAACTGGAACAGCAACTTTAAAAATTTAAAATGAGTCCTATTTATTCTGAATGTGATACCACATGATTAGTCTAAATCTCAGTTAAGTATAGTGATGTCCCGAACTGTTCGCCGGGAACCGTTCGCCGGTGAACATAACTTGTTTATCGGCAAACACAGCTTGTTCGTGGCGAACGCGGCGGGCGAACATATGCGATGGTCGGTCCGCCCCCTATTCGTCATGGAGGTGGGAGGGTCTGGGAGGGAGGGTCTGCTGCTGATTCGTTGGAATGTGTCTGCTGACTGTGAGGTACAGGGTCAAAATTTACTCAATGATCAAAAATAGTGGGCGGACCGAACATTGCATATGTTCGCCCGCCGCGTTCGCCACGAACAAGCTATGTTCGCCGGCAAACGGTTCCTGGCGAACAGTTCGGGACATCACTAGTTAAGTATTATGCTCACTATGGAAATGCAGACAGTAAAAAATGATTGAGATTGATCTAAAAAACTAAATATAAATTTAGCTTTTTTATGATGTGGAAGGGGAGAGGGGTGCCGATACAGTTCCTCGCCAAGGGTGCTGAAGACGCTAGTTACGCCTCTGAGTAAACCCAATGTGTGACCCTCCGCCCATTTCCCCTATCTTGTGACCCTCTGTTCAATCATATTTCACTTCCCCTAGCTTCTCTCAGTAGCGGAGCTAGGCAGTGGGAGCCTGAGAGAGTACGTTCTTTCAGCACTTCCTTTTGGCACAGGATGCTGTGTGGAGGGAGTGGATGGAGCTGCTGTAAGTACCACTTTATTTTGGTGATTAAAACAGCTGCTGCCTGGTTAAGAGTCCTAAGAGTGTGCTCAGATTCTCTAATTCACAGCTGTGCTTATAATAACGTCATTAAAATTCAATTCAAACGGCCCTGGTTCTCCCCTCAGATGCTCTTTTAGCCTCAGTCAGATAACATTTACTCCTTGCTTAACCACTCCTTGACTATGTCACCAATAACAATTCTGTTACATAGTAATATCTTAGCATTTCAAGACAGTAAATATACAAGTTACTTTTAAATCAATTAGTTTATTGCAAAATATACTTTACAATATGTTTCCTGGACCCTCTAACACACAAAAGGTGGAAATTCAGCTGAAAATTATGGAAACAGTTAATGGAACAAAATGGATATACATACATAGAAAGATATAATACACCATACATCATAGATTCCAGGGAAATATCCAGCCAGGAATTAAGGAGCTCCACTACACGATCTGTCTGTCTGTCTGTCTGTCTATCTATCTGTCTACCATGCATATGTGCAGGCTCAGCTCTCTGTCAGAAAGTTGTGCAAGTGGTTTGTATATGCCATTTTGTGCTATTCAATTTTAAATTCTCTACAATTTGGATTTTAGTCAATAGACTCCTTAAGTTACGTATTTTAAACTCTGCCCCCAGGTTCCTTGGTCATCTGTGACATTCAAGGAATACTGGGTGTTGTAGGATATCAACATCTGGGGCTCAGAGTTTGAAATGTCTGTCATAAGCATAATTCAAATATCCTCAATGAGAGTAAAACAGTAATATGAGTTGGGATGATGTATAAAAATATGAATTTAGGAAAAAGCTTTAAATTCTTAGAAACACTGAAATCAGTGCAATGTTCCTGCTTTTACCATAGGTTAGTATAGTGATTATACCACTTTAAGAACTCTATTCAACTTAAAATGTTTTCATTGTTTTATTTAAAGGACAGCTATAATCCATTTTTTACTTATGATTTTTTTTAAAGTTTATTACAGTTAAAGAACATGTATATTATTTTTTTTGAGAAACCTACACTTGTTATCTGGCCGGCTGCTCAACCTAACTTGCTTTCTGCTGTAATAGTTCTATTGCAGCAGGCAACTTAAGTTGAGATGCACCTGGTCAGATAATAGCAGAGTTTGTCACAACATGGCTGATCAGAAAAAGAAACAATTTCTAAAAGACAATTTAGATCTAATATACACCAATTAAGAAAATGAGACCCTATATTCACAAAAAAACTCAAGCTTATTGAAGCAGTTTTTGTTTATAGATCATCCCCCCTGCAGTCGCACTGCTCAATTCTCTGCAATTTAGGAGTTAAATCCCTTTGTTTATAAAGCCCTAGTTACACCTCCCTGCATGTGACTTACACAGCCTTCCTGTAAAATGAGAGCTAATGATTACACTTCCTTTATAGCACAATTTGTTTTATTTAGAATTTCTTATCTCCTCCACTTTTAATAGCTTGCAAAAAACTTGCATGAGCCTCTTGTCTGTGATTAACCCCTTAAGGACCAAACTTCTGGAATAAAAGGGAATCATGACATGTCACACATGTCATATGTCCTTAAGGGGTTAAAGATCAAATTAAAGAGCAGGAGATTAAACCATGTAAAGTAAGTTAACATCTGATTTAATATGAAACCATTTTTTTTTCATGCAGACTGTGTCAGTCACATCCATGGGAATTGAGGCTAGGGTTGCATGGACAGAAACAAAAGTGATTTTACTCCTAAATGGCAGAGAATTGAGCAGTGAGACTTGAACTGCATGATCTATACTCAAAAACGGCGTCCTTACGCTGGTTATGTTGGTGACTATAGCATCCCTTTAAGTCTGATTAAATGTAGTAAACATTTAAAACATAAAAAGTGAAAATGTAATGACAGTTGTCCTTTAAGAAACCTAATATAGATGGGCAGACCTATCTGAGTAATATATCAGAGTCATTATAATCATACTAATTTAAGTATAGAAATAAAAAGTTGAGGAATGGTGTATGATTACCAATGAAAAATATAACATATAACTAATATGGTAACATTGACTGTGGAATTCAATGTGACTCCCAGGAGCATCTTTATAAAATAGTACAAACATTCTGAGTCACTGTAATAGAGCAAGTTTCATTTGAATACAGTGTTGTTACAGGTTACACTTACAAGATTGCTGTTTTTTTCTGGAGCTGTTAGGGTTCGGAGGTATGAAGAGTTAGAATTAAAAGGCACTCCCTAAACTTTATGGGTCTATCCAGAATGGATGTAGGGTACATCTTCACACAACATGTTGATTACTGTAATTCACATCACTCTCAGTCGAGTGAATGGGGTTGCAATGCTATAATCTGTACTATAACATTGTGTTCTAATAAATGCAGTGCCATTATAGTGCCACTATGGCGCTTACCATTTTTGATCTGCCATTTTTGGCAGTAAGCTATTAATATCTATTTTCAATTGACATGTATTTGCTGCCTGTAGTGTAGCCATATAGGCATTTTAGAGGTTAATAGCTTGTTTGACTTTTTCAGAGGTTGGATCAGCACACGTTTTCTCCCCGCTTTTCAGTGTTACTCTGTTAATAAAAAGAACACATGGATTTATGTAATGATATTTCAAAAGATATAATACAATATTCAGGATAACATTTTACATGAGAAATTAAGTTTGGAAGAAATCAAAATGGACCTATTATAGATCATTCTTCTTAGCTACATTTTGCAATTAATTAAAACATTGTGTTCGTGAATAACTGTCAAGCTGTAGAATTGGACCCAACATGACTGCTCAGGTAGATAAAAAGTGGAATTTTTTTTAAAACAAAATGAATATACATAATTAATATAAATAATTGTGTCATTAAACATAATAATCTTTATAAAAAGAATAATTCAAATTTGATGACAACCGTCCTTTAAATGTAAATTTAAAAATATTACTTTTTTTAAATTACTACAACTGAAAGATTTGTTTTTCAGAAGTCCAGATCAAGGCATTTCAATGGACATTCCGAAGGCAGCAGGTAGATTTAGATGAAAAGCTTTACTGTTAATAAAGTAATACAAGTCTTTATTATTTTGTGAAATTATTTTTACATTTTCGGTTTTACTTTTAACTCAACAAACATATGCAGGTTTATTCCCTAAAATAAAAATGCAAACTTCATTTCAAATGAATTATAAATTTAAGGCCAGGGTAGCCGAACTGGACGTATAACGGACTTAGAGATTTTTCCAGTTAGGTTATATTGACCTTAAATTTGAATTTGAAGAACTTTGAATTCACTTTAAACTCTCACTTTAGTAAATAACCCTGCAAATTTTTAATTTACTGAAGAAAAAAAAAAAAAAACATTGTGGCCCTTACAAAATTAAGGCTGTGTACAATAAAACCAGGTGATGAGCTATAAGAGAGAACGTAATTTTGTATAAATTACAGCAGGCTGTTTGTTGAGTTTGCACGTTATAAAAAGTGATATTCTGATTGACTTACCTGTGTCACACCTGTAAAATAAAAATAAGAATAAACAAACACAATGAAACTAAAACTATTAGCTTATATCTACTTCAGTTTTATCATAACCTCCAATATCAAGAACATTTAATTTCTATTCAATGTACTTAGAAGGAGATCTAGAATCCACACATGACAATCTCACTATCACTATCACCAACAGAGCAAGGCAAGCAGGTCTCATGGTGGGTGATGAGTTGGTTATGACAGGTGATCACTGTAAACAATGCTATTAGATAGCTGAAAAGAAATGTATTGGTGTCTAACACATTTGTATATTTATATTGTAACATCATGATGTGGGTTGAGGATTAAAGGGCAATCTTCCTTAGTTGTCAAATATGGAAAAAGTAAATATTCTAAAATAATTTTTGCGTGTTTGGGGAAAGTTCTTAGTAAGTGTGAACTGAACTATAATTACATTGAAACATCCCTTTAATGAGGAAGTGGTGTCCAAACAGGATGTATATCAGTGTAAGTGGCAAACACGGACTCAAGAAAAGCAGATCACAAAAAACAGGAGAAAAATGATTGACCAGCGGAACTCATTGGAGACAGCCTTTCGGGGACAAAATAGCTTTATTCTTTCCACCACTGGAGATATTAATAGAGTTATAGTTATTTCTTTCGTAACTCTGAGTTCAGCTTCTTAACAATACAGAATTGTGAAATCCCAAGGAGCCGTCTACCATTGGAAATTTTGCATATATATGTTATTTATTTATTTATGGCAGAATATATCTAAATTGCAAAGTATAAAGTATATACTTTACATTTTTGGCTCACAGGTCTGCTAAAGAGAGATACATTGAGCTCCTTTGATGTGGATAATAGCACATAGAGCATAAACAATCAATGTTTTGGCTCCACTTAGAACTTTATCAAGATTAAATGTAAGGCTGAAATGTTGATTGTTTAGCAGATTTACTTATATTTATTCTATTTATGACATTTTTGCAACAAGTCATTACTAAATCTGCCCCAGCCAACTGTAAGTGCTAGTACTAGTGGAAATGACCAGCCACAACAACAGCTAAACTACTAAGAGGTAGGCAACGCATACTCATAGTGCATTGATCATTTACTGCATCACTTACTACAGAGTTTCAAACTGCCATTGAAAGCAACACTAGCAAAATAACTGTATGTTTGCAGCTTCTCCAAATGGGTTTCAATGGCTGAGCAGCTTTACACAAGCCTCACATCAACACATGCAATGCTAAGCCTTGGCTTGAGTGGTGTCATGCACGCTGATACTGGACTCTGGAGCAGTGGAACCATGCTTCGCTATCTGGCAGTCTGATGAAAGGATCTGAGTGTGGCAGACACCAGTAGAATGCTATGTATAGGGGTGCACAATATCTTATGTAAAATTGTGTTTTCTCGGACTGAAACACTTGGATACTTTAAACTTTGTGGCAACAGTTTGGGAAAGTCCTTTCCTTATCTACCATGAACCCAAACAGGGCCTGTGCCAGTATTAAGCAGCCTGGCCAGTATTAAGGCTCTTTGCTGGGTATGCCGGGGCAGTTCATTTGCCCAGACTCCAGTAAGCCGCCACGTGCTACACATAGGCGTGCACAGCCCAATTCATTAGGGTGTACTTCAGCAAATTCTTCCCCTATGTTATGTAATGTGAATATTTATTAAAATGTTGAGTGGATGTGTGGTGTGGGCAGGGCTGGCGGTCCATAAGGCAGCTCAGGCGGCCGCCTTAGGGCGCTAGAGCAAGGGGGTGCAAAAATCCAAATCCCCTGCCTCTGGCTGGGGACTTGGAATTTTCAACTTACCTTGCTCTCCCTGCAGCCAGCACAGAGCAGGAGCAGGAGCTGGGCATGATGATGTCAGAGGAGGAGGTGTGACTTCCACTGCTCCCAGACTCCCCAGTGGTTTTCAGTGGATCTTCTGACCCATCTGACCACCAGGGATAAGATCCCCCCCACTCCCCCCCCCCCCGACCCAAGGTAAGCCTCTAGGGGGGATTTCTTTTAGATTGTGCTTTTTAATCAAATCATTTTTTTTAAATGTTTAAAGCAGCCCTTCCCTAGATTATACTACACCTGTCCCACCTCTACAGCCCCTCTCCCCACCATGCTGCTCCTGTCCACCCCTCTAAAGCCGTACTTGAGAATGCTGCGTGTGTGTGAGAGTGCTGCGTGTGTGTGAGGGTGCTGTGTGTGTCTGATGGTGCTGTGTGTGTCTGATGGTGCTGTGTGTGCGAGAGGGCGCTGTGTGGGTAAGTGTGCTGTTAGTGTGAGTGTGCTGTGTATGTGAGGGTGCTGTGTGTGATGGTGCTGTGTATGAAGGTGTGGCTGCGTGTCGGTAGCAGTGAGTGGTATGTGTAGCAGTTTGAGTAGCTGTGAGTGATACATTTGAGCCGCTGTGAGCATTTTTTTATCACAGCGGCCCACTAAGGAGGGGGCGGGGCAGAGAGGGTGTGTTTCGTCATCACTAACGACAAACACGCCCCCTCTCAAAGTGCAGGCCAGGGCAGACCATGCGCAGAGGTCTGCTAAAGAGCTCTAGCATGAGAAAAAAAGCCCTGTATTTGCTTGCACTGTGTTTCCTTGCAACTTGTCTCTGGTGTCTCTATAAATGGATACCAGGAGACAAAAATGCCAGGAAAGAGTATTGTGCATGTGTTTGGAGCCTGCTTGTGGGATTGTGTGTGTGTAGAGTGAGCTGATTGTGGTGTGGTATTGTGTAATAAGGTCGGTTTTAGTCGTGTTGTGTTTGTGGTGTAATGTAATGCATATGTGGCTAGGGGCTGTAGAGAATGTGTATAGGGGATGTAGCAAGTGTGTGCATACAGGCTATAGTGTGTGTGTGTGTGTGTATAGGTGATGTAGTGTTTGTAGAGAGTTTGTGTTTAGGGGTGTAGTATGAGTTTGCTTACAAGGAACCTAGTGTGTGTATACGGAATCCAGAGTGTGTATGTCAGGAATGTAGTGTGTGTGTGTGTGTGTGTATGCATATATATATATATATATATATATATATATATTATATATATATATAACTACATATTTTTGGAAGTTTTGTGTATGTGTGTGGTGCAGTGTGTCGGGGAGGTTCTGTGTGTGTGTGTGGTGCAGTGTGTGTGTATGATGGATGCTATGTGTGATGTGTGTGAGGGTGCGGTGTGAGGGTGCTGTGTATGTGTTTTGTGATAGTGCTGAGTGTGATGTGTTTTGTGATAGTGCTGACTGTGATGTGTGTGATAGTGCTGTGGGTGATGTGTGTGAGTGCTGAGGGTGATGTGTGTTAGGGTGCTGTGTGTGAGGGTGCTGTGTGTGATGTGTGTGAGAGTGCTGTGTATGATGTGTTTTGTGATAGTGCTGAGTGTGATGTGTGTGAGAGTGCTGAGTGTGATAGTGCTGTGGATGATGTGTGTGAGTGCTGAGGGCGATGTGTGTGAGTGTGATGTGTGAGAGTGCTGAGTGTGATAGTGCTGTGGATGATGTGTGTGAGTGCTGAGGGTGATGTGTGTGAGAGTGCTGTGTGTAAATGTTATGGATTGTGTTTTGGGGTAAATAAACAAATAAAAAAATCTAAGTAAGCATTATATCCCTCCCTCCTGTCTTACCTTTAGCCTTACCTTTTACCTTTAGCCTGGAAGGGGGGGGAGGGCACTGTGGTATCTGGGAGGGGGATTCAGGCACTCGCACATCTTCCCTGGTGGTCCAGTGGTGAGTTCACTCTCGCGAGATCCGGTCGTTGCCATGGCAATGCTCCGGATCTCACGAGAGGAACCCGGCGGAGCTGCAAGATAGAGCTCCGCCGGGTCCTCCTCTCTCTCCCCAGCCGCATGTGCCACAGGTCTGTCTAAGTGGGCCCTCCATGGAATTCAGCGGGCCGGCGCTCGCATAGTGTCGGCCCTGCATAGACTGGCAGGGGAGATCCTGGGACGTGCCCTGCCGGCCTCGGCCCATGGCCACCGCGGCCCACTGGGCATTTGCCCGGTGTGCCAGATGGCAGTCTGGGCCTGGCTGTGAGTGTTGTGTGTGGCAATGTGTATTGTGTGGGAAATTCATGTGGGAAGTAGTGGAATATAGGAGGGGGGGGGGAGTTTAGGTGCTGTAGTGAGTTTTTAATAGCAGTTATCAGGGTTAAGGGCGGTAGTGGTTGTTAGGGGCAGTAATGGATGTTAGGAGCTATAGTGGGGGATAGAGGCTGTAGTGGATGGATAAGGGCTGTAGTGCCGTATTTGGGCTGTAGTGCAGTAAAAAGGCAGTAGGTGTAGTAGGTGTTGTTGTGAGGGGTTAGAAGATGAAGTGGGGGTTACAAGATGTAGTGTGGGCATAAGGTGTTGTAATATTGGTTAGGGGCAGCAGTGGGGGGACGGTTAGAGGCTTATGGGAGGGGTTACGAGCTGTAGTGCAGGGTTAGAAGCTAAAGTGCAAGGGATAGAGGCAGTAGTGGAGGGTTAGGACATGTAGTGGGAGGTAAGGGGCAGTAGTGTGGGGGTTAGGACCTGTAGTGGGGGTCAAGACCTAGAGTGGCGGATAGGGGAAGTGGGGGGGGGGGGGGTAGGACCTGTAGTGGGGGTATAAGGGCAGGAGTGGGGGTTTAATACATGTGGTGAGGAAATAGGTACAGTAGTAGTGGGTTAAGGGATATGTTGGGGAGTTACGGGCTGTAGTTTGGGAGATAGGGGCAGTAGTGGGGGAGACAGGGACAGTAGTGGGGGAGATAGGGGCAATAGTGGGGGTTTTGGGGATATGGTGGGGAGTTAGGGGCAGTAGTGGGGGTTAAGGGATATGGTGGGGAGTTATGGGCAGTTTTGGGGTAGATAGGGGCAGTAGGGGGGTTAAGGGATAATAAGAGGAAGCTTACAAAATAAATATATATCTTTTTCTAATTAAACTAATGTTTCTTCCCACCTCCCTGAGGCTTACCTTGGTCCAGGGAGGTGGGAAATGCAGCAGACAGCTCCTTCCGGCTGGCGCCTGTAAGTGTATTAGAGCGTTGCTACGGTAACCCACGGCAACGTTCTAATTCAGTAGGAGGAGCAAGAACTTGACCTGGAAGTATTAACCAAGTTCTCCCTCGGAAGCAGGGGGCGGCTAAGGTGCCACGGACAGCGACTTCTGAGGGGAGCTCATTCAGCAGCCGGTGCCCCAGCAGCACCACCTCTCCTGTGGTGTCCCCCTGAGCCGGCACCCTATGCCACCACCTAAGTGGCATATGTAATATATAAATAAATGCGTGCGCAAATACATTTTACAATTAAAAATGTGATATTCCACAAAGCTTTGTAAAAAAGTGACTCCAAATAATTTAATGCAAATCAATATGACAAAGTGCACAAGTGACAGCAATATTCTCAATATGAACTAGGTTACATTAATAGTTAAAAACATCAATTTACATTATAGTCACCACAAAGGTGTAAAAGTAATTTTCATAAAAGCACAAACAAATTATATATACTTGCACAATAGCTTTATGGAGAATCAAAAGTGTCTAAAAATAAAAAATATAAAAACCATCCTAGTGCAACATTGTAAAATAAAGCAAAAAGGAACTTAAAATCCAAATGGTTAAACTCACAAGTGCAGACTGGATAGAGTACCACTCCGAACTGTAGTGCTGTGGGAGGATCAGTCCCTTAAATATGTGGGATCCAAGATTGCCAGCTGTACAGACTCACTCACAGGCGAAGAGATCTTACTTTCAATCTTTATTCTATTCCATCAATTTTAAAAACCATATAATTAGCGAAGACAGTCTCCTGAGTGTTTTTTATCCTTAGATACTTTGGATTCTCCATAAGAATATTGTGCAAGTATATATCATCTGTTTGTGCTTTTATGAAAATCACTTTTACACCTTTGTGGTGATTTTACACTTAAGTGTATTTTATAAGTGTATTTGATACTATTTTATGTCAGTTTATTTTGTTTTTGTTTTTATTGTTACATCCTTTTTTTTAATAAATAAAAAGTACTTTTTTTTTATCAGACCATATTGATTGCTGCTGGATTCACGAACACCTAGTTCCTTGGTGGGGACACTAAACCACCTACGCCTTTTAGATTGAGCAAACATTACTTTGCGTATGCCTTTTATCTATTTAATATTTTGAAATAAAATTGTAACTCCCACCAGAGACGAAGCTCTGTATGCAGGTGTTATCTGGAAAGAAAATCGAGTATATATACTGAGGTTCAAACGCTTCACCACAAAGTGGTTGTGGTCAGATTAGTAATCCAAAGCCTTTCCGGTAAAGTCTCTGACTATAATAATTATCAAAGATCCAGTTCTCCTATCTTATCAGGCTTTATTCAAGTATGCCTATGTAGGGCAATTGGATACAAGTAAAATATAGTTGTTAGATCAAAAATACAGGAAGAGGGCATAATTATAGTAGTTGTATGTAAGTAATATTGTTGATGAGTATAGCTGATACAAAGTGATAAATAGGCTCAAGAACTATAGTCACATTTGCACTAGATTAGATAAGTTTTGTTCAATAGAGAAAGCCCCAGTGGGATATCCTTGCACAATAAGAATTAAACTCAGCTGTATAGAGATTGCACTTAAAGGACCACTCTAGGCACCCAGACCACTTCAGCTTAATGAAGTGGTCTGGGTGCCAGGTCCAGCTAGGTTTAACCCTTTTTTATATAAACATAGCAGTTTCAGAGAAACTGCTATGTTTATATAAGAGTTAAGCCAGCCTCTAAATCCTCTAGTGGCTGTCTCACTGACAGCCGCTAGAGGCGCTTGCGTGATTCTCACTGTGAAAATCACAGTGAGAGCACGCAAGCGTCCATAGGAAAGCATTGTAAATGCTTTCCAATGCGACCGGCTGAATGCGCGCGCAGCTTTTGCCGCGCATGCGCATTCAGCCGAAAGGGAGGATCGGAGGCGGAGAGGAGGAGGAGAGCTCCCCGCCCGGCGCTGGAATAAAGGTAAGTTTTAACCCTTTACTCTCCCCAGCGCCCGGCGGGTGGGGGTCCCTGAGGGTGAGGGCACCCTCAGGGCACTATAGTGCCAGGAAAACAAGTATGTTTTCCTGGCACTATAGTGGTCCTTTAATTCAACTTGTTTAGAAGTTTAATCACAGTTACTAGGGTGTTGAAATTAAGAGCATAATAGTTTAAAGCAGCCATTTCATGCTTAACAGTTGCAGTCCCAATTGTTTACCTCATAATAGGTATAGAAATAAATTCTATGCAATGTTCCTTTGGAGCACCAAAGTATTACCTGACTGCTGTGACTTGTTCTAATGGTCTTCTAATAATCATAAACGGGTTCCGCTAGCTCATAGAGTATCAGTATAAAATAATGCACCTTATATTAAGGATTGTTGAGATTAACCAGACAGAATCAGTTATAGATAAAGTCCCTGTTAATCTAACTAAATAGTCCGAGGAAAAATAAATATGAAATAAAACTTAAAAAGTTGAAACCATGCTGCACAACTGGGCAGGTTTTCTACACCATTGTGTTCCAAGTGCTAAGTGCCCTGTGAGAAAGGGCCTACCCAAGTGTTAAACATTCCTAGTGGGTGGTGATTTTAGGAGTCATATAAGGGTTGTGGTCATTAGCTTGGCTAATATACAATGCTCAAAAAAAATAAAGGGAACACTTAAACAACACAATGTAACTCCAAGTCAATCACACTTCTGTGAAATCAAACTGTCCACTTAGGAAGCAACACTGACTGACAATCAATTTCACATGCTGTTGTGCAAATGGTATAGGCAACAGGTGGAAATTATAGGCAATTAGCAAGACACCCCCAATAAAGGAGTGGTTCTGCAGGTGGAGACCACAGACCACTTCTAAGTTCCTATGCTTCCTGGTTGATGTTTTGGTCAGTTTGAATGCTGGCGGTGCTTTCATTCTAGTGGTAGCATGAGAAGGAGTCTACAACCCACACAAGTGGCTCAGGTAGTGCAGCTCATCCAGGATGGCACATCAATGCGAGCTTTGGCAAGAAGATTTGCTGTGTCTGTCAGCGTAGTGTCCAGAGCATGGAGGCGCTACCAGGAGACAGGCCAGTATATCAGGAGATGTGGAGGAGGCCGTAGGAGGGCAACAACCCAGCAGCAGGACCACTACCTCCGCCATTGTGCAAGGAGGAACAGGAGGAGCACTGCCAGAGCCTTGCAAAGTGACCTCCAGCAGGCCAGAAATGTGCATGTGTCTGCTCAAACGTTCAGAAACAGACTCCATGAGGGTGGTATGAGGGCCCAACGTCCACTGGAGGGGGTTGTGCTTACAGCCCAACACCATGCAGGACGTTTGGCATTTGCCAGAGAACACCAAGATTGGCAAATTCGCCACTGGCGCCCTGTGCTCTTCACAGGTGAAAGCAGGTTCACACTGAGCACATGTGACAGACGTGACAGAGTCTGGAGATGCCGTGGAGAATGTTCTGCTACCTGCAACATCCTCCAGCATGACCGGTTTGGCAGTGGGTCAGTAATGGTGTGGGGTGGCATTTCTTTGGGGGGTCGCACAGCCCTCCATGTGCTCACCAGAGGTAGCCTGACTGCTATTAGGTACCGAGATGAGATCCTCAGACCCCTTGTGAGACCATATGCTGATGCAGTTGGGCCTGGGTTCCTCCCAATGCAAGACAATGTTAGACCTCATGTGGCTGGAGTGTGTCAGCAGTTCCTGCAAGACAAAGGCATTGATGTTATGGACTGACCTGCCCATTCCCCAGACCTGAATCCAATTGAGCACATCTTGGACACCATCCACCAACGTCACGTTGCACCACAGACTATCCATGAGTTGGCAGATGCTTTAGTCCAGGTCTGGGAGGAGATTCCTCAGGAGCATGCAAAGGCATTGTAGGGAGGTCATACAGGCATATGGAGGCCACACACACTACTGAGCCTCATTTTAACTTGTTTTTTTTTTTTTTTCAATTTGAATTTTATTGAAATTTTTTGCATTAAACATCTTTACCAGATTATGGGTAAGGTAATTAAACACTGATGAAGTGGCACATATGACTGTGTACATCATGAAGAACAATTTTACAAGACAATGTGAGATTACGTGGGGCATATGCGTGCACAATAAAAAAAACAGTATGAATGGGTGACGGGAGTCTGGAAATATCCTAAATGCAGGAAAACCTGGTGGGAGTAATTCTGTGTCTGAGCATACATCTGTCTATATTTCTGAGCGTGCTGAGTCGGAGTGAGATGAGATGAACCCCGGCGCCTGGGAAGGTTCAGCAGGCTTCAGTGGCTCTTTGTGTTAATCCCGCAGGGTTTCTGGTAAGTGAGTCTCTGAACTTTGAATAGTCCATCTATATGTCGCGGTTTGCTTGAACTGGCGTCCTTGCCCTGTATTGCCGGTTGTGTCTGTTTGGCCGGTGTGAGCAGACTTTGCCGGGAGTCAGGGGTGCCGCTGGTCGTGGTCTCTCGGTGGTTTTTGGGTGACTCTGCTTGTGTCTCTTCAGCGGGTGTCCGTATACGAAGTGGGAGCCCAAGTTTCTGCAGCAGGGGCTCAGGATCTTCTGCCGACGTCAGTATTGTAGTTACGTCTCCACTGGTCACCACCAGTGATCCCCCCTGCCCCCAGCGATACCTTATGGAGTGTTCTCTTAGCTGTCTGGCGGTTGAGGCCAGCTTCTTCCTTTCCGCTAGAGCAGAGAACGGTATGTCCGCATATATAGAGACCACTTGGCCCTTGTGTTGTACCGGTCCACTTTCCCTGGAACGCTTCATAATCTCTGCTTTGACTGAGATGTCACTGGTTACGGCTATGATATCTCTAGGCGCGGTGCTTGGTGCTGCCGCAGATTTTCTCACTCTAAATGCTGAGCTTATGGCATGTTGTGCAGGGGTGTCTGTGATGCCCATAGCGTTCGTTAGGTCTCTTACAAAGGTAAGTATCATCCCATCAGGTATCTGTTCTGAGACGCCTCTGAGACGCAGATTTTTTCGCCTGTGGCGTGTTTCTAGCGTGGTCACTGCTTGGGTCAGTTGTTGTACCTGAGAGGAGAGGCTCTCCAGTCTGCTGTCTGTGGAATGTATATGTTGAGCTCTGGATGCCTCTCTGTCCTCCATTTCCTGCACCCTGTGGCGGATCATCCCTATTTCAGCCTGGGCTGCCTGTAGGTCTTCTTTCCAGACCTTCCTGAGGTCGGTCAGTAGCCTCCTGATGTCTCCTTTTGTGGAGGGTGTTTCATCTTCCCCTGCCTCAGATAAGCTAGACTCCGCTCTGGAGCATGGCGAGCTCGTCGGGTCTTCCTCCTCCTGAGAGGCCTCTGAAGGCTCCGGCGTCCCCTGCTCCTCCGGGGCCATTTTGGTCTGGTGCTGTGCCGGTGGCCTCTCGAAAGAAAGCCGAATATCTTGCTGCCGGGGAGCTTCTTGTTGGTGAGTTCTCTTGTGTTTGCGCCCCATTGTCACTCTGTGTGGGGGATATCGATTTTAACTTCGGATTTGCTATTTTCGCGGCTCTCTTGTCGAGTATTCTCCCAGGCCCTTACGGAGCTCAGGGGAGACACGTCTGCTTGCTTGCTCTGTAGGCCACGCCCATTTTAACTTGTTTTTTTTTATTTATTTTTTTAAATTCTTTATTTTCAGAGTTTTAAGTTTTTCAGACGTATGTGAGGGATACAGAATGTAAAAGAGGGGTGGGGTACAAATACGAGTCTTTCAATACAGTGAGTCAATCAATATTTCTCAGGAATGAGGTCACATAGGCTGGAATATCGTTACTATAAATGCTAATTGTTGCGGTCAGTCGTCGTTCCCGTTCCCAAAAATATGGGTCGGTAGGTGTTCCAAGTAGGGGAGTTTTAGTTTTGACAGCACTATGCGGCCTTGTGGTGTGTATTTCCAGAGGGGTACTGAGATGGGTTGGGTTTGTGGAGGGGGGGAGGGGTGAGGTACATCTCTATAATTCAAATGAGATCTTAGTGTTCTTCTAGGAACTATGCTCGTGCGGTGTTGTGAGGAGTTAGGCTATGTCGAGTGGGGAGTGGGTCGCACGTGCTAGTGTGCGCCATTGGTGGTCAGTGGTCAAGGGATGTATTTTGGAGGATGTGGGCCTGATGATTAGATCCGGGGGGAGGGGGTATGGGGTATGGGGGTGTGGGTTCCCTGCGGGGTCCCCGTGTTGGGTGGGTGAAGTTGTCGGGGTCTTGTTGTTGTATTGTGAATAAGTGCGATTGCGCGGGTAGAAGCCTGAGGTGTATTCAAGGTCATTTTATCTGTTCCCCGGGTAGGTTCAGTGTCATGGGCTTACCCTAGTTGAGTGATTCGGGGCGAGGGATAGTCCATGTTAGGGTGGCAAAGTGGGTGGAGACCTCTGGGGAGTGGTCTGAGGTGATCTAGTGGGTGTGTGCGGGGTGGTGAGAGGTTTGGGAATTAGGGTAGGTCCGGGCAGTGGTCTTCGGAGCAGGTAGTGGGGGAGGGGTGCTGGGGTGGCCGGCCTTTATGGGCAGGGATGAGTCAGCCTATATATGACCCAGGGGTCCCAAACTTTGTTGTGGTGGTGGGTTGTGTCATGGAGTAAGGCTGAGAGCTTGTCCATTTCCCTGGCTTCCTCTATTTTTTTGAGTGCAGTGTCTAGGGTGGGTATGTTTTTGTTGCCCCATTGTTCGGCTATAGTGCGCCTCGTGTCCAGAGCTATTTTGGCGAGCAGTTTATTCTGTGACCTAAATAGGGGGGCGTGGGGTTTAGACAATAACCAGATCCACGGGTCGAGAGGGATCTTTGTATGTAGGAGGGCTGATGCCAGGTCCGCTACCCCTAACCAGATCTGCGCTATGCGTGGGCAGTGCCACCAGGCATGGATATAGGTACCCTGTGCCCCACATCCTTTCCAACATTCGTCTGTAGTCGAGCATTTCATTTGCTTCATCCGCAGGGGCGTCAGGTACCAACGGAGTAGTGTTTTGTAGGCCTGTTCCCTATGGTTGACGCAAATGGTAAGGGATGCTGTCGCTTCCCAGATATCAGACCAGTCCGAAGGGTCGCTGGGGGGGCCAATGTCTCTTTCCCAAGTTTTGGTGTAAGCTAGTGCATCTGTTGAGGAGGAGGAGTTAAGTTGGGTGTAAATAGAGGAGATTTGCCCTTTGCGTATCGGGGTGCGTATGCATTCTCGTTCGAATTGGGTCAGGGTAGCGGTTGCCGTGGCGGAGTGTTGGGGATTCTGTAGGAAGCTACGGATCTGGAGAAATCTGAAGTGGTCTGAGGTGTTTAGCGGTGTGTTTCTGGGTAGGTCCGGGAAGTGGAGCATCTGATTGGATCGGAAGAAGTGGAAGAAGCGGTAGAGTTTGTTGTCCTCAAAATGTGCAAAATCTCGAGGGGTCATTCCTGGAGGGAACTGTTTGTTTTTTAAGAGTGGGGTCAAGGGGGAGTTGACAAGGTGGGAGTGCTGTATGATTTTGTCCCACATCTGGAATGAGGTGCGTAGGGCTGGGGATGTTTGTGGAGTGGCGGGTCTGGAGTGTTTGGGTACCCAAAAGAGGAGTGAAGGGTGATCCCCACCCATGAGGTCGTGCTCGAGGTCTACCCACAGTTTAAGACCTGGGGGGGCGTGTAGTTGTTGTATTTGTGATATCTGTGCAGCTTGGAAGTAAGTTAAGAAATTGGGGAGTCCCAGACCCCCAGTTTTCGTGGTTTTATACATCGTGGTTCTTTTTATCCTGGGTCGCTTGTTAGACCAAATGAAGTTGTCTATTTTTGTTTGAAGAGTCTTGAAGTCTCTCCGGGATATCGGGATGGGTAAGGTTTGGAATAGGTACAAGAATCTGGGAAGTAAATTCATTTTAATGGAGGCAATCCTGCCCATCCACGAGATTGGCATGGTGGTCCAGGTGAGGAGGTCTGTATGGGCCTGTCGAATTAGGGGGGGGTAGTTGAGTGTGTATGTGGATTCTGGGTTGGCCGGTAGGAGGATGCCAAGGTACGGGATACTAGTCGTGTTATATTTAAATGGGTGTGAGTGGCGGAGGCTGTTTAGGTCGCGTTCTGGGATCCCCAGTGGGAGTGTCTCCGTTTTATCTAGGTTCAATTTATATCCTGAGAGTGCCGCGTATTCGTTCAAGAGAGTCAGTAGGGGCGGGATGGATTGGGTTGGGTTCGCGAGTGTGAGGAGGATATCGTCGGCATAAGCCGCGATCTTATATTCGGTGTGTCTCACCTTGAGACCAGTGATTTGCGGGGTGTCTCGTATCATTTGTAGAAGGGTGTCACGACTAGTAATGTGGTCCAGCACGCAGAATCTATGTAAACATATACATAAGTCAGAAAAGGAAAAATAACAGGACAGAGCGTAAACCGGACCTTAGAATGGCCGGACTAATACGCTAGAGACAGAGAATGGTCAAAGGGAAAGCCGAGGTCAAGGAAGCCAGAAAATACTCAATACCGATAAGACAAGCCAAGTCAGGGAAACCAGAGATCAGAATAACCAGGGAAACGCCAAGGATCAGGATACCAGGAAATCAGAAACACGAAACTAGCACTTTCAGGAAACCAGGAAACTGAAACCACGACATGGCAAAGTAATGGGGAAAGCTAGGGGTTTAAATACCCCTCTCTAGGCTATGATTGGTCAGAGGGCGACCTCTGACCCCAAAACGTGCGTGTGCGTTGACGTCGTGACGTCACGCACACGTTAGTATAATTTTCGGGGGCGGAGCTACTCTTAGGCGCGACCACGTGGTCGGCGCCATGTTTGATTCGGGCGCGATGCCCGGAAGAACGGAAGGAGTGGTTCCCGGCTCGCCGACGAGCAGGTAAGCTCGTGTAGTCGGAGTGGTCGTGCCGGTCGGGCACGACCGTGAGGCTCGGCGGGCCGGTGACCGCAACAGTACCCCCCACTCGAAGACCGCGCACCGGGCGGGAAGGACCCGGCTTAAGAGGAAAGCGGTTGTGAAATGACCGGATAAGACGGGGCGCATGGACCCGGTCAGCAGGAACCCAACAACGTTCCTCGGGACCATAACCCTTCCAGTCAACGAGATAGGACAAGACACCTCTGGATAATTTGGAGTCCATGATAGAATGGACTTCGTATTCTTCTTGATCACCCACTACCAAGGGCGGAGGAGGAGTGGATACCCTGGTGTAGCGATTGCAAGTAAGGGGCTTGAGCAGAGATACATGGAAAGTATTCGCTATTCTCATATGAGCCGGTAGTGCTAAAGTATAGGTCACTGGATTAATACGCTGGGTAACTCGAAAGGGACCAATGTACCGAGGGGCAAATTTCATGGACGGGACCTTAAGCTTGATATGTCTTGTGGAGAGCCACACCCTGTCACCTGGAAGATAGACAGGATTAGCGCCCCGTTTCTTGTCAGCTTGGACCTTTGCTCGTAATGAGGCTTTTTGCAGAGCTGAATGGACGGAATCCCAGGTATCATGAATCGATTCTAAACGGGTGTTCAAAGCGGGGATTTCTGTGTCTGAGAATGCAGAAGGTAAAACAGTGGGGTGATGACCCTGATTAACAAAGAATGGACTGTGATTAGAAGATTCATGAGTGGCGTTGTTTCTGGCGAACTCAGCCATGGGTAAGAGCTCATACCAGTTAGATTGATTGGCATTTACAAAGCAACGTAAATAGGCTTCTAAAGACTGATTCGCCCTCTCTGCTGCTCCATTTGTTTGAGGGTGATATGCTGACGAAAAGGAGAGTTCGACGCCCAATTGTTTGCAAAAGGAACGCCAAAACCTAGAAACAAACTGGGTACCTCTGTCAGATACTATGTTTTTGGGTACACCGTGCAACCGAAAGATCTCTCTCAAGAATATTTGAACCAGATCTTGAGCAGATGGTAATTTTTTAAGTGGGACGAAATGTGCCATCTTCGTGAATCTATCAATAACCATAAGGACTGTATTAAACCCGTTTGAACTGGGTAGATCCACAATGTAATCCATGGCCAAGTGGGTCCATGGAGCACTAGGTATGGGCAGTGGTTGTAACAGTCCAGGAGGCGACCTAGGAGGTACTTTAGCAACGGCACATATTTGACATGCCCCAACATAATCTTTGATATCGTTTCTAAGAGCAGGCCACCAAAATCTCCTGGAGACGGCTGAGAGAGTTTTATGGACTCCAGGATGGCCCGCTGTAAGGTTGTCATGGAACAAATCTAGTACCTTCTTTCGAAACTGAGGTGACACATACAGTTTGTCCGGAGGTTTTCCCACAGGTGCCTGAGTTTGATCTGCTATTATGGCACAGAAGAGTGGAGAAGACACTTCGGAAACAGTAGTGGCAATGAGGCATTCAGGAGGTACAATAGGATATATCACCTGTTCTGGAACTTCATCTGTCTCAAACTGCCGAGAAAGCGCATCTGCCTTGGTGTTTTTAGTACCAGGCCTGTACGTAATTACGAAATTGAATCGGGAGAGGAACAATGACCACCTAGCCTGACGAGAGGACAGTCTCTTAGCGTCCCCAATATAAGCCAAATTCTTATGATCAGTAAAGATCAAAAGTGGCTCTTTGGAACCTTCCAAGAGATGCCTCCATTCCTTAAGGGCAAGTACAATGGCCAAAAGTTCCCTATTCCCTATGTCGTAATTCCTCTCTGCAGGTGTGAGTTTGCGAGAGTAAAATCCACAGGGATGTAAAGGCGTATCAGGACTTTCTCTTTGAGACAGAATGGCTCCAACTCCTGTCTCTGATGCATCCACCTCTAGGATAAATGGTTTGGATGGATCAGGATGGGTCAGGACAGGTGCTGAGGAGAATAAAAATTTTAATTGTTCAAATGCCTCTTTTGCTTCTTTGGGCCAAGATATACAATTCGCTCCTTTTTTTGTTAAATTGGTTATAGGGGAAATCACGGAGGAAAATCCCCTTATGAATTTGCGGTAGTAATTTGCAAAACCTATAAAGCGTTGAGTAGCTTTAAGGCCCTTGGGTAATGGCCACTGTAAGACTGCCTCCAGTTTGCGAGGATCCATCTGGAAACCAGACGGAGATATAACGTATCCAAGGAATTGTATCTCCGTTTGGTCAAACTGGCATTTCTCCAGTTTACAGTAAAGGCCGTTCTGTAACAGGGTTTTCAGTACAATCCTCACATGATCGTGATGTGTCTCTAGGTCTGGGGAATAGATGAGGATGTCGTCCAAATACACTAGAACGAACATGTGAAGGTACTCTCTTAGGACATCGTTAATAAAATCCTGGAATACCGCTGGAGCGTTACATAATCCAAAGGGCATAACCAGGTATTCGTAATGTCCCATTCTGGTGTTAAATGCGGTCTTCCATTCGTGACCGTCCTTAATCCTGACTAGATTGTATGCACTTCGGAGATCGAGCTTGGTAAAGACTCGAGCTCCCTTCAATCTGTCAAATAGCTCTGATATAAGGGGAATAGGGTAGGCGTTTTTAATGGTAATCCTATTCAAACCCCTATAATCAATACAAGGGCGTAGGTCTCCTTCTTTTTTAGAGACAAAGAAGAATCCAGCCCCGGCTGGTGAGGAGGACCTACGGATATGACCCTTTCTGAGAGCATCCTTAATATATTCCTCCAAACAAAGATTTTCCTGGGGGGACAAGGCATAGATTCCTCCCTTGGGAGGCATAGTCCCTGGTAATAAGTTTATAGTACAGTCATAAGGTCTATGAGGAGGTAACCCTTCTGACTGGATCTTGTTAAATACCTCTTTCAAATCCATATACTGCTGTGGAATTTGTGTGGTCAAGGGAGGTGTAACAGGGACATTAATGGTGCCAATAGGTTGTGGGATTTGCTTCAAGCACACACCTTTGCATCTCTCACCCCAACTCACAATCTCTCCTTCAATCCAATCCAAACGTGGATTGTGTTTCAGGAGCCAAGGAAAACCGAGTATTATCGGCACTGTAGGTGAAGATATAATTTGAAAGGTCATTTCTTCAGAGTGGAGAATACCCACTGAAACAGTGATTGGCAGAGTTTCGTGTGTGATGAAAGGTTGGGTAAGAGGCCTTCCATCAATGGCCTCGACTGCTATAGGTTTCTCTTTATGTCTTAAGGGCAGGAGATGTTTTGCAGAGAATTCTTTGTCTAGGAAACTCTCCGCTGCCCCAGAGTCAATCATAGCCTCACATTGAACAGCAGTGTTCTCGAAGGATAAGGATACTTTGATAAGGAAACGGTTCGTGGTCAATTTAGGGGACATATACATCACACCTAAGGTCGGTCCCCGTACGTGCCTTAGGTGTGCAAGTTTTCCGGCCGAACCGGGCATGATGATCTTAGATGTCCCTTTTAGCCACAATACATACATAACCCCTCGTTACGTCTGTGTTGTCTCTCTGCCTTAGTGAGTTTAGCACTACCCAATTGCATGGGTTCAGGTTCTGGAAGAGGTGTTTGGCTACTCACGACTGGGTTAGAGAAACGAGGAGCTATGGACAAATCAGAACGTCTGTTACGTTGTTTGTTTTTCTCTCTCTCTCTGAGCCGGTTATCAATGTCTATCATGTAGGCAATAAACTCGTTAAGATTAACCGGAAGGTCTCTAGCTGCAGTCTCATCTTGTATATTCTCAGCTAAACCTTCAGAGAAAGCAGCCACCAGACCGCTATTGGTCCAATCAACCTCAGACGCTAATGTCCTGAACTCTATTGCATAATCGGCTACAGAACGACTGCCTTGCTTGATTCGCATAAGGGCTTTGGCAGCGTTCTTCTCCCTGCCTTTAGGTTCAAATGTAGCTTTAAAGGCCGTAAGAAAGGTACTGTAATCACGGGCTACTGCGTCACCACTTTCCCATAAGGGGTTAGCCCAAGTCAAGGCTTTTCCAGTTAATTGGTTCATCAGATAGCCTATTTTAGATCTATCTGTTGGGAATGAACCTGGGGAGGCCTCAAAGTGGTATTCTATTTGGTTTAAAAAACCTCTGAATTCCTTAAAATCACCTCCATAACGAGGGGGCGGTGACAAGGTTATGGACGGTGGTTTATGTGGTACGGGAACCACTACAGGTGGCGGAACCACAGGTGGTACAGGAGGGACCTCTAAATAGGCAGTCCTCTGGAGCAAGGTCTGAAATGCCTGGGCAAATTGGTCTAACCTGTGGTCCATATCCTCCACCCTATTTTCACAGGCGATCATATGTTTGCATAGTTCTGCAGGATCCATGGCCATGTCGTAATGTCACGACTAGTAATGTGGTCCAGCACGCAGAATCTATGTAAACATATACATAAGTCAGAAAAGGAAAAATAACAGGACAGAGCGTAAACCGGACCTTAGAATGGCCGGACTAATACGCTAGAGACAGAGAATGGTCAAAGGGAAAGCCGAGGTCAAGGAAGCCAGAAAATACTCAATACCGATAAGACAAGCCAAGTCAGGGAAACCAGAGATCAGAATAACCAGGGAAACGCCAAGGATCAGGATACCAGGAAATCAGAAACACGAAACTAGCACTTTCAGGAAACCAGGAAACTGAAACCACGACATGGCAAAGTAATGGGGAAAGCTAGGGGTTTAAATACCCCTCTCTAGGCTATGATTGGTCAGAGGGCGACCTCTGACCCCAAAACGTGCGTGTGCGTTGACGTCGTGACGTCACGCACACGTTAGTATAATTTTCGGGGGCGGAGCTACTCTTAGGCGCGACCACGTGGTCGGCGCCATGTTTGATTCGGGCGCGATGCCCGGAAGAACGGAAGGAGCGGTTCCCGGCTCGCCGACGAGCAGGTAAGCTCGTGTAGTCGGAGTGGTCGTGCCGGTCGGGCACGACCGTGAGGCTCGGCGGGCCGGTGACCGCAACAAAGGGGTTCTAAGGAAAGGGCGAAGAGGAGCGGAGAGAGAGGGCAGCCCTGCCTAGTGCCATTATGAATTTTAAATTAGGTAGGTCCGGAATTGGGTATAAGAAGGGTGGCCGTAGGATTATTGTAAAGGGATTTGAGGGCCGCAATGATGGGGTCGGGGATTCTGAATTTCCTGAGGGTGGCAAAGAGGAAGGGCCAAAGGAGGCGATCAAAAGCCTTCTCGGCATCCATGGAAAGAAGGAGGGTCGGGGTCTTTTTATGTGTTGCCACCCAAATGAGGTCTAATATGCGCCTGGTATTATCACTGGCCTGTCTTGAGGGGATGAAACCTACTTGGTCGGGATGGATTAATTTGGGTAGGGAGTATTGGATGCGGTTTGCTAAGAGTTTGGTAAAGATTTTGATATCCACATTAAGGAGGGATATTGGTCTGTAGTGGCCTGGGTCAGAGAGTGATTTGTTCGGTTTCGGGATTAGGGTGATGTTTGATCTCAGCATATCCTCCGGTAGTGCGTCGCCCTGAAGTAGCGAGTTAAACAGTGTGGTTAGGTGGGGTAGGAGGGCGTCCGGGAATGATTTGTAATATTGGCCCGTGAATCCGTCTGGGCCTGGGCATTTGTGAGGTTTAAGAGATTTAATGACTAGCGCTATTTCTTCCTCTGTGATGGGCATAGCGAGTCGTTCTCTCGTGTCGTCTGAGAGCGCAGGGAGAGGGATGCGCTCGAGGTAAGATTCTATAGCTTGAGGGTCAATCGGGTGGTCATGTCCCGATTGTGATTGGTGGTCGTAAAGGTTTGCGAAGTACGCGGCAAAGACGGAGGCGATTTGGTCAGGGGTGGTGTGTGTGGTGCCTCCGGGGGAGTTAATGTGATCTATGTTTTTGGATCGAGTTTTATGGTGCAGTTTGCGGGCCAAGAGCGAATCTGCTTTGTTGGATTTGTCATAGTAAAGTTGTTTAGTCCAGAGAAGCGCTTTTTGGGAGTCTTTGGACATAAAGGTCTTGATGGCTTGTTGGTGTATCTGTATTTGGGCTAGCTTGTCCGGGGAGGGGTCCTGTTTGTGTTGAGTAGAGATAGCTCTCAGGGAATTTATGTGGTGTTCTAGATCTTTGAGTTTCTGTCTCTTGAGTCTGGTGGCTTGTTCAATCAGGGTGCCTCGGACAACCGTTTTGTGAGCTGCCCAAAGTTAACTGGGTGAGGTGACAGAGTGTATATTTTCGGTGAAGTAGTGTTTTATAGCAGTGTGTGTATTACGTTGAATTTCTGGGTTTTGCAGCAGAGTGGGGTTTAGCCTCCAAGTCCAGGTCTTGGCTGCTAAGGGGAGTTCTATGTCGAGGGAGATCTCCGCATGGTCTGACAACGCGATAGTACCTATTGTCGATTTCGTGGCCTGGGGTAGAAGGGAGGGGGAAATCAGAAACATATCTATTCTGGAGTACGAGGAATGGGGGTGTGAAAAGAATGTGAAGTCTAGGGTATTGGGGTGGTGTAGCCGCCACACGTCATGGAGGCCCGTGTGGAGTGCGAAGTTTGCGAGGGTCCTGTCTAATCTCGTGGGGCGGGAAGTGAACCCTTGATTGTGGGGAGCGGGCCGTTTGCGGTCCAACTCAGGGGCAATGGTTGCATTAAAATCTCCTCCTATAAGCAAGTGGTGGGAGCTAAACAGTTTGAGGTGTGCTTTGAGGGTCGACCAGAAAGATGAGTCGGGGGTGTTAGGTGCGTATAGGGAGGTAATTGCATATTTATGGCTCCCTAAGTGGCCCTCTATTGTGAGGTAACGGCCCTGGGGGTCTGGGACGGTGCGTGTGAAGTGTATCGGGCAGGATTTATGTACTAGAATGGCCACTCCATTTCTTTTCCCGTTAGGGGAGTTTGCGAGGTGGCATGTTGTGTAGTGCTTGTTGCGTAGAGGGAAGGGTCTGGAGTCATCATAATGTGTTTCTTGGAGGAGGATCAGTTCTGCCCTCGAGCGGGTTGCCCATCTCAAAAGTTGGTGCCGTTTAGTTGGATTATTAAGGCCCTTGCAGTTAAGGGATAAGCACGAGATTGTTCTAGGCATCTCAGGTGGTTTAAATGTGGCGGAAGTGTATTAGTCTGAGGAAGTTCCTAAGATGTACCGTGAAATAACAACGTTGGGGGGGGGAAGGTGAAGGGAGGGTGAGGCTAGGGTGGTCGTTGGTTTGGGCGGGGAGAGAGGTGGGTGGGTGTATGTGTAGGGTCCCTGGTCTTACGGAATGTCAGCCAGGCAATTTAGGGGGTGTTAGTAGAGCCTGAGGGGGGGTAGGTGTGAATTGTGCCCTGATGTGGGCGTGTGCGCGTACCTGGGGGAGAGAGGAGGAAGGTTTTCATGTTCCCCTCGTCTCTCCCCCCAGCACGTATTGGGATGGTTCACTCACGGTTTCAGGTTCTCAGAGGTGGCGGTACTTAGCTGAGACGTGAGTGGTCCCCTCTTGTTGCCACACGTGGGAGGTGGGGGTCAGCTGATTTCTGGTTCGGGAGGTGAGGCGAAGGATTTCCTGTTAAACGAGGAGTGTCGGTCGTGTGTTGTACGGTCCGTTAATAGGAGCAGGTCCGTCGTCTTCTAGAGAGGAGGTGCTATTCCATGCAAAAACAAACATGTAAATAACTAGAAACATAGGTAAAGTTAAACATGAGTAAACAACAGTGAACTTTTAGGAATTATAGCTTGAGTCGACCCGCACCGGTGTATATATGTAGTCTTTGGGCCCTGTATGTATGAGTGGGGTAAGTCCGTTCCGATGGAGACCGACTCGTGAGTCACCCGGAGTCTTTGTTGGGGCCCAGTCTCTGGAGTGGGGAGTGTCGGTGTTTTTTTATATATATATATATATATTTTTTATTTATTTTTTATTTTTATTTATTTATTTTTTTTATCATTTTATTTTTTTTGTTTTTTTTGTTTTGTGTCCCCCCTGTCTCCTGTCCTTGGTATAGTGAAATTTCACGTCAAGGTTGCGCGTGGGGCGCTGCATAAGGGGCAGGTCAATGTGTCCTGGGTGGGTCGAGGGGTTTCTGGTGCAGTAGGGATGGGGTCCATCGGTTTAGACATATGGTGTCTCGATGATAGCCTATGAACCTGGGACTATAGTTAGTCAGTGCGGTGCAATGTCTCTTGAAGTTTGTGGTTCAGTAGGGTGTATTAGGGGTGTGTTCTAGGAAAGCAAATAGTTTAGTCATTAAACAATGAGATGCGAACAAAAATATCAACGATACCAAGAAAATCAGGTGGAGAGTACAGGTGATCTGCAGTTTTTGTCCACGCAGCTCGTCTAAGAGCCCTTCATGTTGTTTTACCTTGGAAAAACAGGAATGGAAAAAAAAAAAAAATAATAAAAAAATAAAAAATAAAAATAAACAAAACAAAACAAAAATAAGAGAGATTTTTTACAACCCCTCTCTCTTTTTCTCTTTCCCCCCCCTGTCCCCATTCTTGCGAGGCCTAGCAGGGTTCCCATGGATAGGGGCCAGAGAGGGGGTGTATCCCCGGGTGTGTGTCCATATTGTCCAGGTGTCGGGGGGCAATAGCTGGGTGACCAAGTGTCCCACAAGGGTAGCTAAATTCAAAACCCCAGGCCCCGTGGCTCGCCCTCATTCCCCCCGGTCCCCTCCCCAAGAAGTCCTGATCAATACTTGCTGTGCTCCAGAGGGTGTGGATGGATGTGTCCCATGTCCAGTGTCCCGAGCTTGGCGAGGGAGCTTTGGGAGCCGGGGTGTCCGGGTCTGTGAAGGACTGAGAGCTTCTCCAGGTCTGCGGCGGTGGTGGTCCAGGTGGAAGGTGTGGTGCCTCTAATATGCGCATTTGTGGGGGCTTGTGGGAGGCAGTTAGGCTTCGGCCATAGTTTGTCCATACTTTCAGAGGCCGGGGGACGGACGACGTCTGGATCTCCGGTGGAGGTGGTCATGGAGTTGTAGCTGATGTGCGGTCAGGAGTGAGTGCATACCCCGGTGTGGGGCTTCGTAGGGTGTGGTGTCCCGGTGCGGGTGTTGCAGGGGTCGGGTAAGTGAAGTGGTTACCAGTCTTGAGAGGGTCGGTCAGCCCCCATTTCCATCATTTGCTGCCTTTTTTTCTTTGTGGGGCGCGGAGATCTGGGCCTGTCATCCGGGCGGTTCCCTGTATCACGGTGCAGGAAAGGGACCTGTTTGATTAATTGAATCCCTAGGGATTCCGCGAAGGGGATCATCTCCGCCGGGTGGAGGAGTATGTGGGTTTGTTCATCTTTCCTGACAACTAGTTTAAAGGGATGGCCCCACATATATTTCAGCCCCTGCTGATGGAGGGCCACAGTGAGGGGTTTAAGATCCCTCCGTTTCTTCAGTGTAGACGGGGCGAGGTCTTGGAAAAAAGTAAGGGGGACATCTTTGTATTTGGGCTGCATCTGTCTGGCCATTTGAATTAATTTCTCCTTCGCTGGGAAGTAGTGGAGGCGGGTGATGACATCCCTGGGAATGGCCTGATTGAGGTTAGGTGGTTTCAAGGCCCGGTGGGCCCTATCCATTTCTAGGTCTCTGGGGGTGAGATCAGGGGCTACATCTTTAAATATGGACCTCAGCGTGGGCATTAGTTGGTCTAAAGTTACCGATTCGGGGAGGCCGCGGATCCGGATGTTGTTTCTCCGCGACCTATTATTGAGATCTTCCAAGCCGTCTTCCAGGGCCGCAATTTTGCCGTGAAAATAGGCGATGTCTTGAGCGTGTTCCGCCGCGGTAGTCTGGAGTTTGGTGATATGGGTCTCTGCTTGATCTGTTTTGGAGGCAAGGGTGGCCACTTCGGTTTTGAGGCCCTCTAGCTGTTTCGAGATCTCCGTTGCCACGTGGGACTTGATGTCTGCGGTAGCCTCGCGGAGCATGCCACGGAGTACCGCTATGGTGGGGCCGTCGGGTCCGATGAGGGGGCGATTTCTTCAGGGTCGGAGTCTTCCTCCTCCATTTGTTGGGAGTAGGTAGGCCTCTGCGAGGGGTTTGGCATGCGGAAGAGCGATGCGACTGATGGCGTCTGCTCTTTCTTTTTTTTTCCTCCTCCCATGTTGCCGGCTGTCAGGCAGGTCGTGCGGGGCAGTGCAGTGTTGTTTGGGGAGGGTTGTGGCTGGAAGGGATGCCGATGGTAGCGGATTATAGTGCTGTGGGGAGAGAGAGCTCAGGGATCAAGCGTCCATCTTCCTTCGAGGTCAGGCTCCGCCTCCATTTTAACTTGTTTTAAGGACATTACATCAAAGTTGGATCCGCCTGTAGTGTGTTTTTCCACTTTACTTTTGAGTGTGACTCCAAATCCAGACCTCCATGGGTTGAAAAATGTGATTTCCATTTTTTCATTTTTGTGTGATTTTGTTGTCAGCACATTCAACTATGTAAAGAACAAAGTATTTCAGAATAATATTTAATTCATTCAGATCTAGGATGTGTTATTTTTGTGTTCCCTTTATTTTTTTGAGCAGAGTAGCTTGGTTGCTACATCTAAGTGTTGCTTCTAAGTGTGTGATTGGAGATATTCTGGTGAGTGCTGCTTCAAAGTGTCTGCTTGGAGATATTCTGGAGAGTGCTGCTTCTAAGTTTGTGATTGGAGATATTCTGGAAGCAATCTGAGGTATACAGGAGAAAAAAAAAAGATTTGTTTGATTTAGATTATTCACCTCACTAAAATGGCAGACTTAGTTCAGTGTAATAGTTGTTATGCATTTGTTTCACGTTCCACTTTTTGGAGATTTGGATGCTGTCTAATCTATAGAGTTATCTGTAGAGTTGAGCGAACCCGTACTGTGAAGTTCGGGTTCATACCGAACATTACTTTTTTGGACCCCCGGACCCGAACACGGACATATCAGTGTATATTCGGGTTGGAGTTCGGTGTTCTGTGATTAAATGACGCGTTTTGAAAGGCTGCAGGGCAGCCAATCAACAAGTGTTTGACTCGTGTGCCCTTAGAAGCCATCACAGCCATGCCTACTAATGGCATGGCTGTGATTGGCCAGTGCAGCATGTGACCCAGACTCTATATAAGCTGGTTACTTAGTATTATTAAATTATGCCCCTACTCGCTATACCGCGAGTAGGGGCATGTCTATTAAACAGTGAGCTGCTCACTGTCTATTAAACTGTGGCTCGTGCATGAGTGGGGGCTTTTAAACTAAAAGGGGGACCTATTGCCCTCCCTTGAGTAGTGTAGGGTAGTGGTGTTGTGGAGACAGGCTCAGGCACTGAGGGTAGTGGTGTTGTGGAGACAGGCTCAGGCACTGCAGGTAGTGTTGTTGTGGAGACAGGCTCAAGCACTGAGGGTGGTGGTGTTGTGGAGACAGGCTCAGGCACTGAGGGTGGTGGTGTTGTGGAGACAGGCTCAGGCACTGAGGGTGGTGGTGTTGTGGAGACAGGCTCAGGCACTGAGGGTAGTGTTGTTGTGGAGACAGGCTCAGGCACTGAGGGTAGTGTTGTTGTAGAGACAGGCTCAGGCACTGAGAGTGGTGGTGTTTTGGAGACAGGCTCAGGCACTGAGGGTGGTGGTGTTGTGGAGACAGGCTCAAGCACTGAGGGTCGTGGTGTTGTGGAGACAGGCTCAGGCACTGAGGGTCGTGGTGTTGTGGAGACAGGCTCAGGCAGTGAGGGTAGTGGTGTTGTGGAGACAGGCTCAGGCAGTGAGGGTAGTGGTGTTGTGGAGACAGGCTCAGGCACTGAGGGTGGTGGTGTTGTGGAGACAGGCTCAGGCACTGAGGGTAGTTGTGTTGAGGAGACAGGCTCAGGCACTGAGGGTAGTGGTGTTGTGGAGACAGGCTCAGGCACTATGGGTAGTGGTGTTGTGGAGACAGGCTCAGGCACTGAGGGTAGTGGTGTTGTGGAGACAGGCTCAGGCACTGAGGGTCGTGGTGTTGTGGAGACAGGCTCAGGCACTGAGGGTCGTGGTGTTGTGGAGACAGGCTCAGGCACTGAGGGTCGTGGTGTTGTGGAGACAGGCTCAGGCACTGAGGGTAGTGTTGTTGTGGAGACAGGCTCAGGCACTGAGGGTAGTGTTGTTGTAGAGACAGGCTCAGGCACTGAGAGTGGTGGTGTTGTGGAGACAGGCTCAGGCACTGAGGGTGGTGGTGTTGTGGAGACAGGCTCAAGCACTGAGGGTCGTGGTGTTGTGGAGACAGGCTCAGGCAGTGAGGGTAGTGGTGTTGTGGAGACAGGCTCAGGCAGTGAGGGTAGTGGTGTTGTGGAGACAGGCTCAGGCACTGAGGGTGGTGGTGTTGTGGAGACAGGCTCAGGCACTGAGGGTAGTTGTGTTGAGGAGACAGGCTCAGGCACTGAGGGTAGTGGTGTTGTGGAGACAGGCTCAGGCACTGAGGGTAGTGGTGTTGTGGAGACAGGCTCAGGCACTGAGGGTAGTGGTGTTGTGGAGACAGGCTCAGGCACTGAGGGTCGTGGTGTTGTGGAGACAGGCTCAGGCACTGAGGGTCGTGGTGTTGTGGAGACAGGCTCAGGCACTGAGGGTCGTGGTGTTGTGGAGACAGGCTCAGGCACTGAGGGTCGTGGTGTTGTGGAGACAGGCTCAGGCACTGAGGGTCGTGGTGTTGTGGAGACAGGCTCAGGCACTGAGGGTAGTGTTGTTGTGGAGACAGGCTCAGGCACTGAGGGTAGTGTTGTTGTAGAGACAGGCTCAGGCACTGAGAGTGGTGGTGTTGTGGAGACAGGCTCAGGCACTGAGGGTGGTGGTGTTGTGGAGACAGGCTCAAGCACTGAGGGTCGTGGTGTTGTGGAGACAGGCTCAGGCACTGAGGGTCGTGGTGTTGTGGAGACAGGCTCAGGCACTGAGGGTCGTGGTGTTGTGGAGACAGGCTCAGGCACTGAGGGTAGTGGTGTTGTGGAGACAGGCTCAGGCACTGAGGGTAGTGGTGTTGTGGAGACAGGCTCAGGCACTGAGGGTAGTGGTGTTGTGGAGACCGGCTCAGGCACTGAGGGTAGTGGTGTTGTGGAGACAGGCTCAGGCACTGAGGGTAGTGGTGTTGTGGAGACAGGCTCAGGCACTGAGGGTAGTGGTGTTGTGGAGACAGGCTCAGGCACTGAGGGTAGTGGTGTTGTGGAGACAGGCTCAGGCACTGAGGGTAGTGGTGTTGTGGAGACAGGCTCAGGCACTGAGGGTAGTGGTGTTGTGGAGACAGGCTCAGGCACTGAGGGTAGTGGTGTTGTGGAGACAGGCTCAGGCACTGAGGGTAGTGGTGTTGTGGAGACAGGCTCAGGCACTGAGGGTAGTGGTGTTGTGGAGACAGGCTCAGGCACTGAGGGTAGTGGTGTTGTGGAGACAGGCTCAGGCACTGAGGGTAGTGGTGTTGTGGAGACAGGCTCAGGCACTGAGGGTAGTGGTGTTGTGGAGACAGGCTCAGGCACTGAGGGTAGTGGTGTTGTGGAGACAGGCTCAGGCACTGAGGGTAGTGGTGTTGTGGAGACAGGCTCAGGCACTGAGGGTAGTGGTGTTGTGGAGACAGGCTCAGGCACTGAGGGTAGTGGTGTTGTGGAGACAGGCTCAGGCACTGAGAGTAGCGGTATTATGGAGACAGGCTTGGAGACTATGGTGAGGCCTAATAGAAAGCAGTTGTTGTTGGGAGATTCTATCATAAGAGGTGTGGAGATGGACAATGGTGGTCTTGTGAGATGTCTTCCCAGTGTCAGGATCGGGACAGGGATCCAACACGCAGAGGACAAACAGTAGCCAGATACGTATACCAGACCTTAGAATGGCCGGACTAACGTAAGTAGTACAGTATAGAATGGTCAAAGACAAGCCGAGGTCGAGGGTAACAGAAGACAGGTAAGCGAGAGACAAGCCGAATCAAGGGTAACAGAGATAAGCAGAGTAAGGTAAACAAGCCGGGTCAAAACCAAAAGGGATAATAGAATACACAAGCACTGAGTGACTAGAACAAGCTAGAACCACGACAGGGCAATGAGCTAATGAAAGAAGCTCTGTTAAATACCCTGTTCAGAGCAGTAACCACGCCTCCAAGGCGTCCTGATTGGTCCTGCAGCCATTGACTGACAGGTTGTTCCGGGGGAGTGTCCTGATGACTACTTCCTGCCTAGATGCTGTAAAAGGCAGTCACTCCCTCGCGGCCGGCCTAGCATGACCGGATAGACCGCGGGGAAGGGAGCCATCAGACCGTCTGGATGGAGGAACAGCTAAGTCTCTACCTCTTTCGGAGGTAGAGACCACAGGTACCCTGACAGTACCCCCCCTCTCAGATACGCCCACCGGGCGGAATGAACCGGGACGAGATGGGAAGCGAGAGTGATACGCCCTGCGGAGACGGGGAGCATGAACATCCTCCTGAGGTACCCAACTCCTCTCCTCAGGACCATATCCCTTCCAATCAACCAGATATTGTACTCTCCCCCGGGAGATTCGAGAATCAATAATAGAGTTCACCTCATACTCCTCCTGACCCTCCACCTGAACGGGGCGAGGAGGGGCTATTGTGGAGGAAAATCTGTTACATATGAGTGGTTTCAGCAATGAAACGTGAAACGAGTTCGGGATGCGTAAGGTAGTAGGAAGAGCTAAACGATACGCAACTGGATTGATACGGGTCAGCACCCTGTAGGGTCCAATATAACGAGGAGCGAACTTCATGGAGGGCACTTTTAAACGGATGTTCCTCGTGCTCAGCCATACCCTATCACCTGGAACAAAGACCGGAGCCGCCCTTCTACGTTTATCAGCGTGTTTCTTGACCAACATAGAGTTGTGCACAAGGATTTGTCGAGTTTGATCCCACAACTTCCTCAAATTGGCAACATGAACATCAACCGACGGCACCCCCTGGGAAGGGGAATCCGAAGGAAGAATAGACGGATGAAAACCATAATTCATGAAGAAGGGGCTTGAATGAGTAGAATCGCAAACGAGATTGTTGTGTGCAAACTCCGCCCAAGGAATCAAACCGACCCAATCATCCTGGTGTTCAGAAACAAAGCATCGTAAATATTGTTCAATTTTCTGGTTGGTACGTTCAGCAGCTCCGTTAGACTGAGGATGATAGGCAGAAGAAAAGTTTAATTTAATACCAAGTTGAGAGCAGAAGGACCTCCAAAAGCGGGAAACAAATTGGGAGCCTCTGTCCGATACAATTTGAGAGGGTATCCCATGTAGGCGAAAAATCTCCTTAGCGAATATCTCTGCCAATTCGGGAGAAGACGGGAGTTTAGGCAGGGGAATGAAGTGTGCCATCTTAGTAAACCTGTCAACCACGGTGAGGATAACAGTCTGTCTTTTAGAGATAGGTAGATCGACAATAAAGTCCATGGCCAAACAGGACCATGGTTTTTCTGGAACCTCCAAGGGTTGCAGGAATCCACATGGAAGCGTATGGGGTTGTTTGGTTTTAGTACAAACTTCACATGCAGCGATGAACTCCTCAATATCCCTCCGTAAAGCAGGCCACCAGAAGTCCTTAGAGATCAACGCGTAAGTTTTGCGAATACCAGGATGTCCCGCCATCCTGCTATTATGTAAACACTGTAAAAGTTCCAGTTGAAGAGCAGGAGGAACGAAATGACGACCCGCAGGAGTCTGTTTAGGTGCTAGATGTTGCAACTTAATGATCTCGGCCAGTAATGGAGAATGAATCCTGAGATTCGTATTAGCAATGATATTGCATTTCGGAACTATAGAAGAAAGAACTGGTTCAGGTACAGTAGAAGGTTCATATTGGCGAGATAATGCATCGGCTTTAGAGTTTTTAGAACCAGGTCTGTAAGTCAGTACATAATTGAAGTGAGTCAGGAATAAGGACCAACGAGCTTGTCTAGAGGATAAGCGCTTAGCCTCCCCAATATAGGACAAGTTTTTGTGGTCCGTCAAAATCGTAATAGGGTGTAGGGTCCCCTCCAACAAATGTCTCCACTCCTTTAAGGCTTTAATGACTGCTAACAGTTCCCTTTCCCCGATGTCATATCTGCTCTCAGGCCCAGAAAATTTCTTAGAGAAGAAACCACAAGGGTGTAACGGTTTATCCACCCCTAACCTTTGAGACAGAACAGCCCCAACTGCTGTCTCAGAGGCATCGACCTCGAGCAAGAAAGGCAGAGTCGTATCAGGATGGACTAGAATGGGAGCCGAGGCAAAAAGTTCCTTGAGAGTCTTGAAAGCACCCAGAGCTTCCTTAGACCAGAACTTAGTATCAGCCCCTTGTTTGGTCATATTGGTAATAGGCGCAATGATAGAGGAGTCTCCTTTAATGAAGCGCCTATAGTAGTTGGAAAAACCAATAAACCTTTGGATAGCCTTGAGTCCTTTGGGCAAGGGCCAGTCTAAAATAGATTGGAGTTTTACAGGATCCATTTTAAAACCCTCCCCAGAAATCACGTATCCAAGAAAGTCTACCTGAGACTGATCAAAACTGCACTTCTCCAATTTGCAATATAGACCATGTTGCAGCAGCTTGTGTAATACCTTTCTGACCTGTCTATGGTGAGTCTCAATCTCCTTAGAGTGTATTAGTATGTCGTCCAGGTAAACAATAACACAATCATGCTGAAACTCCCTAAGTACCTCATTAATCAAATCTTGAAATACTGCAGGAGCATTGCATAGTCCAAATGGCATAACAGTGTATTCGTAATGGCCATACCGGGTATTGAATGCCGTCATCCACTCGTGACCTTGCTGGATTCTCACCAAATTGTAAGCCCCTCTGAGATCTAACTTGGTGAAGATTTTGGAGCCCTTAAGACGATCAAATAACTCGGTAATCAGTGGGATAGGATAGGCATTTCTGACAGTTATTTTATTCAAGCCTCGGTAATCGATACAAGGTCTCAGCGTGCCATCCTTCTTCTTAATGAAAAAGAACCCAGCCCCGGCCGGAGAAGAAGACCTCCTGATGAATCCCTTTTCTAAATTCTCCCGAATATACTCCTCTAGAACCGAGTTTTCCTGAACAGACAAAGGATATACATGGCCCCTCGGAGGCATAGTGCCGGGTAGAAGCTTAATCTTACAGTCAAATGACCTGTGTGGAGGCAAAGAATCGGCATTCTTCTTGTCAAACACTGCCCTTAAGTCTAGGTAAAGGTCTGGTATTTGTCTTTCTGTGGACTGAGTAGGATTCTCCGGTATGTTAATATTAGCTAATGGAGAAACCTTGCACAAACACCGATCCTGGCAGCCCTGGCCCCACGAGAGTATCTCTCCTAACTCCCAATCGATAATAGGGTTATGTTTTTTCAACCATGGGTACCCCAGAACTATGGGAACGGAAGGAGATGAAATGAGCAGAAGAGATAAATTCTCCACGTGTAGGATACCCACATTTAAATTAATGGGTATGGTCTCACGAAAGATAACAGGGTCTAGTAGTGGTCTACCATCTATGGCCTCAACGGCCAACGGTGTCTCCCTTAGCTGGGATGGGAAATTGTT
The DNA here is from genome assembly GCF_036172605.1 of Pelobates fuscus. Lineage (NCBI taxonomy): Eukaryota > Metazoa > Chordata > Amphibia > Anura > Pelobatidae > Pelobates > Pelobates fuscus. The sequence continues at coordinate 270,373,121 of NC_086317.1, read as the reverse complement.
CTTACTAGCAAAGGCTTGGTCGATAAAATTCTCAGCAGCACCGGAATCTATCAATGCCATAGCCCTTACTAATTCCTTCCCCCAAGTTAAGGAAACTGGTAGCAGAAGCCTGTGATCTTTATAATCAGGAGTAGAGGACAAAATAGAAACACCCAAGGCCTGTCCTCTAGAGAGACTTAGGTGCGAGCGTTTCCCGGGCGGTTAGAACAGTTCGAGAGTAAATGACCCTTGGCTCCACAATACATACACAAACCCTCTCTTCTCCTGTGCTGTCTTTCCTCCTCAGAGAGGCGGGTATACCCTATCTGCATAGGTTCAGTAAGCAAAGATATCGTGGAGTCAGGACTTGGAACAGCGGGAGCTAACCTAAAAGAAGGTCTCTGGTTCCTCTCTCGAGTGTTCTGTCTCTCTCTTAGACGTTCATCTATACGAGAGATGAACGAAATTAAATCCTCTAAATTCTCAGGGAGTTCTCTGGTAGCAACCTCATCAAGGATTACATCAGATAGGCCATTCAAAAATACATCCATATACGCCTGCTCATTCCACTTGATTTCTGCCGCCAGAGACCTGAACTCTAGTGCATAATCCACCAGTGTTTGGTTCTCCTGTCTCAGGCGCAACAGTAATCTGGCTGCATTAACCTTTCTACCTGGAGGGTCAAATGTTCTTCTAAAAGCAGCTACAAATGCGTTATAGTTATAAACTAATGGATTATCGTTCTCCCATAGTGGGTTGGCCCATCTCAGAGCTTTCTCAATGAGTAAGGTGATAATAAATCCTACTTTTGCCCTATCTGTAGGATAAGAGCGAGGTTGCAATTCAAAGTGGATACTAATTTGGTTTAAAAAACCACGACACTTCTCAGGAGCCCCACCATAACGTACTGGGGGGGTAATGTGAGAAGAAGCACCCACTGTGGCTACCTCTAGACCTGAACCGACAGGAGAAACAGGGGTATTACGTATCTCCTCTGGTGGGTTATTGGCACAAGCTAATAGAGCCTGTAGCGCAAGCGCCATCTGATCCATCTTGTGATCCATGGCTTCAAACCTAGGATCAGGAGCAGCCAGCTGACTGTTTGTACTTGCAGGATCCATTGGCCCTGTCGTAATGTCAGGATCGGGACAGGGATCCAACACGCAGAGGACAAACAGTAGCCAGATACGTATACCGGACCTTAGAATGGCCGGACTAACGTAAGTAGTACAGTATAGAATGGTCAAAGACAAGCCGAGGTCGAGGGTAACAGAAGACAGGTAAGCGAGAGACAAGCCGAATCAAGGGTAACAGAGATAAGCAGAGTAAGGTAAACAAGCCGGGTCAAAAACCAAAAGGGATAATAGAATACACAAGCACTGAGTGACTAGAACAAGCTAGAACCACGACAGGGCAATGAGCTAATGAAAGAAGCTCTGTTAAATACCCTGTTCAGAGCAGTAACCACGCCTCCAAGGCGTCCTGATTGGTCCTGCAGCCATTGACTGACAGGTTGTTCCGGGGGAGTGTCCTGATGACTACTTCCTGCCTAGATGCTGTAAAAGGCAGTCACTCCCTCGCGGCCGGCCTAGCATGACCGGATAGACCGCGGGGAAGGGAGCCATCAGACCGTCTGGATGGAGGAACAGCTAAGTCTCTACCTCTTTCGGAGGTAGAGACCACAGGTACCCTGACAGTACCCCCCCTCTCAGATACGCCCACCGGGCGGAATGAACCGGGACGAGATGGGAAGCGAGAGTGATACGCCCTGCGGAGACGGGGAGCATGAACATCCTCCTGAGGTACCCAACTCCTCTCCTCAGGACCATATCCCTTCCAATCAACCAGATATTGTACTCTCCCCCGGGAGATTCGAGAATCAATAATAGAGTTAACCTCATACTCCTCCTGACCCTCCACCTGAACGGGGCGAGGAGGGGCTATTGTGGAGGAAAATCTGTTACATATGAGTGGTTTCAGCAATGAAACGTGAAACGAGTTCGGGATGCGTAAGGTAGTAGGAAGAGCTAAACGATACGCAACTGGATTGATACGGGTCAGCACCCTGTAGGGTCCAATATAACGAGGAGCGAACTTCATGGAGGGCACTTTTAAACGGATGTTCCTCGTGCTCAGCCATACCCTATCACCTGGAACAAAGACCGGAGCCGCCCTTCTACGTTTATCAGCGTGTTTCTTGACCAACATAGAGTTGTGCACAAGGATTTGTCGAGTTTGATCCCACAACTTCCTCAAATTGGCAACATGAACATCAACCGACGGCACCCCCTGGGAAGGGGAATCCGAAGGAAGAATAGACGGATGAAAACCATAATTCATGAAGAAGGGGCTTGAATGAGTAGAATCGCAAACGAGATTGTTGTGTGCAAACTCCGCCCAAGGAATCAAACCGACCCAATCATCCTGGTGTTCAGAAACAAAGCATCGTAAATATTGTTCAATTTTCTGGTTGGTACGTTCAGCAGCTCCGTTAGACTGAGGATGATAGGCAGAAGAAAAGTTTAATTTAATACCAAGTTGAGAGCAGAAGGACCTCCAAAAGCGGGAAACAAATTGGGAGCCTCTGTCCGATACAATTTGAGAGGGTATCCCATGTAGGCGAAAAATCTCCTTAGCGAATATCTCTGCCAATTCGGGAGAAGACGGGAGTTTAGGCAGGGGAATGAAGTGTGCCATCTTAGTAAACCTGTCAACCACGGTGAGGATAACAGTCTGTCTTTTAGAGATAGGTAGATCGACAATAAAGTCCATGGCCAAACAGGACCATGGTTTTTCTGGAACCTCCAAGGGTTGCAGGAATCCACATGGAAGCGTATGGGGTTGTTTGGTTTTAGTACAAACTTCACATGCAGCGATGAACTCCTCAATATCCCTCCGTAAAGCAGGCCACCAGAAGTCCTTAGAGATCAACGCGTAAGTTTTGCGAATACCAGGATGTCCCGCCATCCTGCTATTATGTAAATACTGTAAAAGTTCCAGTTGAAGAGCAGGAGGAACGAAATGACGACCCGCAGGAGTCTGTTTAGGTGCTAGATGTTGCAACTTAATGATCTCGGCCAGTAATGGAGAATGAATCCTGAGATTCGTATTAGCAATGATATTGCATTTCGGAACTATAGAAGAAAGAACTGGTTCAGGTACAGTAGAAGGTTCATATTGGCGAGATAATGCATCGGCTTTAGAGTTTTTAGAACCAGGTCTGTAAGTCAGTACATAATTGAAGTGAGTCAGGAATAAGGACCAACGAGCTTGTCTAGAGGATAAGCGCTTAGCCTCCCCAATATAGGACAAGTTTTTGTGGTCCGTCAAAATCGTAATAGGGTGTAGGGTCCCCTCCAACAAATGTCTCCACTCCTTTAAGGCTTTAATGACTGCTAACAGTTCCCTTTCCCCGATGTCATATCTGCTCTCAGGCCCAGAAAATTTCTTAGAGAAGAAACCACAAGGGTGTAACGGTTTATCCACCCCTAACCTTTGAGACAGAACAGCCCCAACTGCTGTCTCAGAGGCATCGACCTCGAGCAAGAAAGGCAGAGTCGTATCAGGATGGACTAGAATGGGAGCCGAGGCAAAAAGTTCCTTGAGAGTCTTGAAAGCACCCAGAGCTTCCTTAGACCAGAACTTAGTATCAGCCCCTTGTTTGGTCATATTGGTAATAGGCGCAATGATAGAGGAGTCTCCTTTAATGAAGCGCCTATAGTAGTTGGAAAAACCAATAAACCTTTGGATAGCCTTGAGTCCTTTGGGCAAGGGCCAGTCTAAAATAGATTGGAGTTTTACAGGATCCATTTTAAAACCCTCCCCAGAAATCACGTATCCAAGAAAGTCTACCTGAGACTGATCAAAACTGCACTTCTCCAATTTGCAATATAGACCATGTTGCAGCAGCTTGTGTAATACCTTTCTGACCTGTCTATGGTGAGTCTCAATCTCCTTAGAGTGTATTAGTATGTCGTCCAGGTAAACAATAACACAATCATGCTGAAACTCCCTAAGTACCTCATTAATCAAATCTTGAAATACTGCAGGAGCATTGCATAGTCCAAATGGCATAACAGTGTATTCGTAATGGCCATACCGGGTATTGAATGCCGTCATCCACTCGTGACCTTGCTGGATTCTCACCAAATTGTAAGCCCCTCTGAGATCTAACTTGGTGAAGATTTTGGAGCCCTTAAGACGATCAAATAACTCGGTAATCAGTGGGATAGGATAGGCATTTCTGACAGTTATTTTATTCAAGCCTCGGTAATCGATACAAGGTCTCAGCGTGCCATCCTTCTTCTTAATGAAAAAGAACCCAGCCCCGGCCGGAGAAGAAGACCTCCTGATGAATCCCTTTTCTAAATTCTCCCGAATATACTCCTCTAGAACCGAGTTTTCCTGAACAGACAAAGGATATACATGGCCCCTCGGAGGCATAGTGCCGGGTAGAAGCTTAATCTTACAGTCAAATGACCTGTGTGGAGGCAAAGAATCGGCATTCTTCTTGTCAAACACTGCCCTTAAGTCTAGGTAAAGGTCTGGTATTTGTCTTTCTGTGGACTGAGTAGGATTCTCCGGTATGTTAATATTAGCTAATGGAGAAACCTTGCACAAACACCGATCCTGGCAGCCCTGGCCCCACGAGAGTATCTCTCCTAACTCCCAATCGATAATAGGGTTATGTTTTTTCAACCATGGGTACCCCAGAACTATGGGAACGGAAGGAGATGAAATGAGCAGAAGAGATAAATTCTCCACGTGTAGGATACCCACATTTAAATTAATGGGTATGGTCTCACGAAAGATAACAGGGTCTAGTAGTGGTCTACCATCTATGGCCTCAACGGCCAACGGTGTCTCCCTTAGCTGGGATGGGAAATTGTTCTTACTAGCAAAGGCTTGGTCGATAAAATTCTCAGCAGCACCGGAATCTATCAATGCCATAGCCCTTACTACTTCCTTCCCCCAAGTTAAGGAAACTGGTAGCAGAAGCCTGTGATCTTTATAATCAGGAGTAGAGGACAAAATAGAAACACCCAAGGCCTGTCCTCTAGAGAGACTTAGGTGCGAGCGTTTCCCGGGCGGTTAGAACAGTTCGAGAGTAAATGACCCTTGGCTCCACAATACATACACAAACCCTCTCTTCTCCTGTGCTGTCTTTCCTCCTCAGAGAGGCGGGTATACCCTATCTGCATAGGTTCAGTAAGCAAAGATATCGTGGAGTCAGGACTTGGAACAGCGGGAGCTAACCTAAAAGAAGGTCTCTGGTTCCTCTCTCGAGTGTTCTGTCTCTCTCTTAGACGTTCATCTATACGAGAGATGAACGAAATTAAATCCTCTAAATTCTCAGGGAGTTCTCTGGTAGCAACCTCATCAAGGATTACATCAGATAGGCCATTCAAAAATACATCCATATACGCCTGCTCATTCCACTTGATTTCTGCCGCCAGAGACCTGAACTCTAGTGCATAATCCACCAGTGTTTGGTTCTCCTGTCTCAGGCGCAACAGTAATCTGGCTGCATTAACCTTTCTACCTGGAGGGTCAAATGTTCTTCTAAAAGCAGCTACAAATGCGTTATAGTTATAAACTAATGGATTATCGTTCTCCCATAGTGGGTTGGCCCATCTCAGAGCTTTCTCAATGAGTAGGGTGATAATAAATCCTACTTTTGCCCTATCTGTAGGATAAGAGCGAGGTTGCAATTCAAAGTGGATACTAATTTGGTTTAAAAAACCACGACACTTCTCAGGAGCCCCACCATAACGTACTGGGGGGGTAATGTGAGAAGAAGCACCCACTGTGGCTACCTCTAGACCTGAACCGACAGGAGAAACAGGGGTATTACGTATCTCCTCTGGTGGGTTATTGGCACAAGCTAATAGAGCCTGTAGCGCAAGCGCCATCTGATCCATCTTGTGATCCATGGCTTCAAACCTAGGATCAGGAGCAGCCAGCTGACTGTTTGTACTTGCAGGATCCATTGGCCCTGTCGTAATGTCAGGATCGGGACAGGGATCCAACACGCAGAGGACAAACAGTAGCCAGATACGTATACCGGACCTTAGAATGGCCGGACTAACGTAAGTAGTACAGTATAGAATGGTCAAAGACAAGCCGAGGTCGAGGGTAACAGAAGACAGGTAAGCGAGAGACAAGCCGAATCAAGGGTAACAGAGATAAGCAGAGTAAGGTAAACAAGCCGGGTCAAAACCAAAAGGGATAATAGAATACACAAGCACTGAGTGACTAGAACAAGCTAGAACCACGACAGGGCAATGAGCTAATGAAAGAAGCTCTGTTAAATACCCTGTTCAGAGCAGTAACCACGCCTCCAAGGCGTCCTGATTGGTCCTGCAGCCATTGACTGACAGGTTGTTCCGGGGGAGTGTCCTGATGACTACTTCCTGCCTAGATGCTGTAAAAGGCAGTCACTCCCTCGCGGCCGGCCTAGCATGACCGGATAGACCGCGGGGAAGGGAGCCATCAGACCGTCTGGATGGAGGAACAGCTAAGTCTCTACCTCTTTCGGAGGTAGAGACCACAGGTACCCTGACAGTACCCCCCCCTCTCAGATACGCCCACCGGGCGGAATGAACCGGGACGAGATGGGAAGCGAGAGTGATACGCCCTGCGGAGACGGGGAGCATGAACATCCTCCTGAGGTACCCAACTCCTCTCCTCAGGACCATATCCCTTCCAATCAACCAGATATTGTACTCTCCCCCGGGAGATTCGAGAATCAATAATAGAGTTAACCTCATACTCCTCCTGACCCTCCACCTGAACGGGGCGAGGAGGGGCTATTGTGGAGGAAAATCTGTTACATATGAGTGGTTTCAGCAATGAAACGTGAAACGAGTTCGGGATGCGTAAGGTAGTAGGAAGAGCTAAACGATACGCAACTGGATTGATACGGGTCAGCACCCTGTAGGGTCCAATATAACGAGGAGCGAACTTCATGGAGGGCACTTTTAAACGGATGTTCCTCGTGCTCAGCCATACCCTATCACCTGGAACAAAGACCGGAGCCGCCCTTCTACGTTTATCAGCGTGTTTCTTGACCAACATAGAGTTGTGCACAAGGATTTGTCGAGTTTGATCCCACAACTTCCTCAAATTGGCAACATGAACATCAACCGACGGCACCCCCTGGGAAGGGGAATCCGAAGGAAGAATAGACGGATGAAAACCATAATTCATGAAGAAGGGGCTTGAATGAGTAGAATCGCAAACGAGATTGTTGTGTGCAAACTCCGCCCAAGGAATCAAACCGACCCAATCATCCTGGTGTTCAGAAACAAAGCATCGTAAATATTGTTCAATTTTCTGGTTGGTACGTTCAGCAGCTCCGTTAGACTGAGGATGATAGGCAGAAGAAAAGTTTAATTTAATACCAAGTTGAGAGCAGAAGGACCTCCAAAAGCGGGAAACAAATTGGGAGCCTCTGTCCGATACAATTTGAGAGGGTATCCCATGTAGGCGAAAAATCTCCTTAGCGAATATCTCTGCCAATTCGGGAGAAGACGGGAGTTTAGGCAGGGGAATGAAGTGTGCCATCTTAGTAAACCTGTCAACCACGGTGAGGATAACAGTCTGTCTTTTAGAGATAGGTAGATCGACAATAAAGTCCATGGCCAAACAGGACCATGGTTTTTCTGGAACCTCCAAGGGTTGCAGGAATCCACATGGAAGCGTATGGGGTTGTTTGGTTTTAGTACAAACTTCACATGCAGCGATGAACTCCTCAATATCCCTCCGTAAAGCAGGCCACCAGAAGTCCTTAGAGATCAACGCGTAAGTTTTGCGAATACCAGGATGTCCCGCCATCCTGCTATTATGTAAACACTGTAAAAGTTCCAGTTGAAGAGCAGGAGGAACGAAATGACGACCCGCAGGAGTCTGTTTAGGTGCTAGATGTTGCAACTTAATGATCTCGGCCAGTAATGGAGAATGAATCCTGAGATTCGTATTAGCAATGATATTGCATTTCGGAACTATAGAAGAAAGAACTGGTTCAGGTACAGTAGAAGGTTCATATTGGCGAGATAATGCATCGGCTTTAGAGTTTTTAGAACCAGGTCTGTAAGTCAGTACATAATTGAAGTGAGTCAGGAATAAGGACCAACGAGCTTGTCTAGAGGATAAGCGCTTAGCCTCCCCAATATAGGACAAGTTTTTGTGGTCCGTCAAAATCGTAATAGGGTGTAGGGTCCCCTCCAACAAATGTCTCCACTCCTTTAAGGCTTTAATGACTGCTAACAGTTCCCTTTCCCCGATGTCATATCTGCTCTCAGGCCCAGAAAATTTCTTAGAGAAGAAACCACAAGGGTGTAACGGTTTATCCACCCCTAACCTTTGAGACAGAACAGCCCCAACTGCTGTCTCAGAGGCATCGACCTCGAGCAAGAAAGGCAGAGTCGTATCAGGATGGACTAGAATGGGAGCCGAGGCAAAAAGTTCCTTGAGAGTCTTGAAAGCACCCAGAGCTTCCTTAGACCAGAACTTAGTATCAGCCCCTTGTTTGGTCATATTGGTAATAGGCGCAATGATAGAGGAGTCTCCTTTAATGAAGCGCCTATAGTAGTTGGAAAAACCAATAAACCTTTGGATAGCCTTGAGTCCTTTGGGCAAGGGCCAGTCTAAAATAGATTGGAGTTTTACAGGATCCATTTTAAAACCCTCCCCAGAAATCACGTATCCAAGAAAGTCTACCTGAGACTGATCAAAACTGCACTTCTCCAATTTGCAATATAGACCATGTTGCAGCAGCTTGTGTAATACCTTTCTGACCTGTCTATGGTGAGTCTCAATCTCCTTAGAGTGTATTAGTATGTCGTCCAGGTAAACAATAACACAATCATGCTGAAACTCCCTAAGTACCTCATTAATCAAATCTTGAAATACTGCAGGAGCATTGCATAGTCCAAATGGCATAACAGTGTATTCGTAATGGCCATACCGGGTATTGAATGCCGTCATCCACTCGTGACCTTGCTGGATTCTCACCAAATTGTAAGCCCCTCTGAGATCTAACTTGGTGAAGATTTTGGAGCCCTTAAGACGATCAAATAACTCGGTAATCAGTGGGATAGGATAGGCATTTCTGACAGTTATTTTATTCAAGCCTCGGTAATCGATACAAGGTCTCAGCGTGCCATCCTTCTTCTTAATGAAAAAGAACCCAGCCCCGGCCGGAGAAGAAGACCTCCTGATGAATCCCTTTTCTAAATTCTCCCGAATATACTCCTCTAGAACCGAGTTTTCCTGAACAGACAAAGGATATACATGGCCCCTCGGAGGCATAGTGCCGGGTAGAAGCTTAATCTTACAGTCAAATGACCTGTGTGGAGGCAAAGAATCGGCATTCTTCTTGTCAAACACTGCCCTTAAGTCTAGGTAAAGGTCTGGTATTTGTCTTTCTGTGGACTGAGTAGGATTCTCCGGTATGTTAATATTAGCTAATGGAGAAACCTTGCACAAACACCGATCCTGGCAGCCCTGGCCCCACGAGAGTATCTCTCCTAACTCCCAATCGATAATAGGGTTATGTTTTTTCAACCATGGGTACCCCAGAACTATGGGAACGGAAGGAGATGAAATGAGCAGAAGAGATAAATTCTCCACGTGTAGGATACCCACATTTAAATTAATGGGTATGGTCTCACGAAAGATAACAGGGTCTAGTAGTGGTCTACCATCTATGGCCTCAACGGCCAACGGTGTCTCCCTTAGCTGGGATGGGAAATTGTTCTTACTAGCAAAGGCTTGGTCGATAAAATTCTCAGCAGCACCGGAATCTATCAATGCCATAGCCCTTACTACTTCCTTCCCCCAAGTTAAGGAAACTGGTAGCAGAAGCCTGTGATCTTTATAATCAGGAGTAGAGGACAAAATAGAAACACCCAAGGCCTGTCCTCTAGAGAGACTTAGGTGCGAGCGTTTCCCGGGCGGTTAGAACAGTTCGAGAGTAAATGACCCTTGGCTCCACAATACATACACAAACCCTCTCTTCTCCTGTGCTGTCTTTCCTCCTCAGAGAGGCGGGTATACCCTATCTGCATAGGTTCAGTAAGCAAAGATATCGTGGAGTCAGGACTTGGAACAGCGGGAGCTAACCTAAAAGAAGGTCTCTGGTTCCTCTCTCGAGTGTTCTGTCTCTCTCTTAGACGTTCATCTATACGAGAGATGAACGAAATTAAATCCTCTAAATTCTCAGGGAGTTCTCTGGTAGCAACCTCATCAAGGATTACATCAGATAGGCCATTCAAAAATACATCCATATACGCCTGCTCATTCCACTTGATTTCTGCCGCCAGAGACCTGAACTCTAGTGCATAATCCACCAGTGTTTGGTTCTCCTGTCTCAGGCGCAACAGTAATCTGGCTGCATTAACCTTTCTACCTGGAGGGTCAAATGTTCTTCTAAAAGCAGCTACAAATGCGTTATAGTTATAAACTAATGGATTATCGTTCTCCCATAGTGGGTTGGCCCATCTCAGAGCTTTCTCAATGAGTAGGGTGATAATAAATCCTACTTTTGCCCTATCTGTAGGATAAGAGCGAGGTTGCAATTCAAAGTGGATACTAATTTGGTTTAAAAAACCACGACACTTCTCAGGAGCCCCACCATAACGTACTGGGGGGGTAATGTGAGAAGAAGCACCCACTGTGGCTACCTCTAGACCTGAACCGACAGGAGAAACAGGGGTATTACGTATCTCCTCTGGTGGGTTATTGGCACAAGCTAATAGAGCCTGTAGCGCAAGCGCCATCTGATCCATCTTGTGATCCATGGCTTCAAACCTAGGATCAGGAGCAGCCAGCTGACTGTTTGTACTTGCAGGATCCATTGGCCCTGTCGTAATGTCAGGATCGGGACAGGGATCCAACACGCAGAGGACAAACAGTAGCCAGATACGTATACCGGACCTTAGAATGGCCGGACTAACGTAAGTAGTACAGTATAGAATGGTCAAAGACAAGCCGAGGTCGAGGGTAACAGAAGACAGGTAAGCGAGAGACAAGCCGAATCAAGGGTAACAGAGATAAGCAGAGTAAGGTAAACAAGCCGGGTCAAAACCAAAAGGGATAATAGAATACACAAGCACTGAGTGACTAGAACAAGCTAGAACCACGACAGGGCAATGAGCTAATGAAAGAAGCTCTGTTAAATACCCTGTTCAGAGCAGTAACCACGCCTCCAAGGCGTCCTGATTGGTCCTGCAGCCATTGACTGACAGGTTGTTCCGGGGGAGTGTCCTGATGACTACTTCCTGCCTAGATGCTGTAAAAGGCAGTCACTCCCTCGCGGCCGGCCTAGCATGACCGGATAGACCGCGGGGAAGGGAGCCATCAGACCGTCTGGATGGAGGAACAGCTAAGTCTCTACCTCTTTCGGAGGTAGAGACCACAGGTACCCTGACACCCAGAGCTACTGCTCACAGAGACAGGAGACGTATTTGTATTATTGTTAAGCGAGCAAAGCAGGAAGGGGAATTGGATGTGCTTGTCCATCTAGGGACAAATGACTTGGCTTGCAATGAGGTTTCAGAGGTAAAGGACGTTTTTTGTGTTTTTGCCAATTATATACGGCAGGTTGCTTCCACACTGTCATTCTCTGAAGTTCTGCCTGTGCATAACACTCAGAATGACAGGTGGATGCGTATTAGGGACTTTGACTTGTGGCTTGGTAAATGGTGTCGGGAGCAAGGATTTGGCTTCATTTCTCATGGTAGCTCTGTTTGGAATGGAAATAAACTGTACAAAAAAGATGGTTTGCATCTTTCTCAAAAGGGAACAAATGTTCTCAGTTCAGAGGTTTTGCTAGGATGTATTTAAACTGGGGGGGGGGGGGGATGATAAAACATCAATCCAATTGCCCCCCAAAACAAGGACAGAAGGTGCCTGTAGCAAGTGTGTTAAAAAATGATACGCTTGGAGTCATGTCTACAAATGCTTGCAGTTTAGGGAATAAGATCCATGAACTTGTGGCAATAATGGCAATTGATAATGTAGATTTAGTCGCTGTTACTGAGACATGGTATAATGAGAAAAATGACTGGGACATAGCAATACCAGGGTACTCTTTATATAGAAAAGACAGGGAAGGCAAGAAAGAGGGAGGGGTGGCCCTGTATGTGAAGGATAGCATAAAATCTAGCCTAATAAAAGTTAGTGAGGCGAACATAGAGTTACGTTAGAATTTGGTAATCACACAGTAACTCGTGTAGGTGTGATTTATAGGCCCCCAGGACAAATAGAAGAGTTATTATTATTATTATTATTATTATTATTATCATTTATATAGCGCCAACAGATTCTGTAGCGCTTTACAATATAAGAGTTAGATGAGCTACTAGTTGAGGAAATGGCTAAAATGACAATGAAGGGGGAAGTTATCATCATGGGTGACTTTAATCTACATGATGTGAATTGGAAAACCAAAATAGTTGCTTGTGCCAGAAGCACACATATTCTAAACTCCCTACTGGGATTGTCTCCAAAACAAGTCGTTGAGGAGCCAACTCGTAAGGAGGCCATACTAGATTTAGTGTTAACAAATGGAGATTTGGTATCAGATATTACTGCAGGTGAAAGTTTACGATCCAGTGATCATCAGTCAGTGTGGTTTAATATAAGAACAGTGACTGAGTCACACCACATAAAAACACAAGTTTTAGACTTTAGAAAAACAGACTTTTCTAAAATTAGAATATGTGTAAAGGAGTCATTATCAGACTGGAGCAATTTAAATGGAGTCCAAGAGAAATGGAATTATTTAAAAGTTGCACTGCTGAAGGCAACAGAAAATTGCATTAGGCTTGTCAGTAAAAGCAACAAAATTAAGAAACCACTGTGGTACTCTGCAGATGTGGCCAAAATAGTAATTATTTAGTAATTATAAAAAAAAAAAAAAAAACAGAGTGAGGAAGACAGAATGGTCTATAAGATTAGGCAGAAAGAGGCTAAACAAGTTATAAGAGCATCCAAATCACACACACAAGAGAAAATAACAGTCAGAAAAAAAAAGGGGACAAAAAATTTTTTAGATACATAAATGAGAAAAGGAAAGTAAAACAAGGATTAGTTAGATAAAAAATAAAAGAAGGAAGGCATGTAGAAGAGGATAACGGTCTAGCTGACTGCCTCAATGAATATTTTTGTTCAGTATTTTTTCAGATGAAAATGAAAGAAAGGGGCCTTAGTTAGGAAAAAGGACAAATTAGTCATTTGTTACAAGTGAGTTTACAGAGGAAGAGGTTCTATTTCAACTGTCAAAAGTAAAGACAAATAAGTCAATGGGACCTAATGGAATACACCCAAAGTTATTAAAGGAGCTTCGTGGTGTACTAGCAAAACCATTAACAGATTTATTTAACCAATCATTGTTAACAGGAGTAGTTCCAGAAGATTGGAAGTTAGCGAATGTTGTGCCCATTCACAAGAAAGGTAGTAGGGAGGAGTCGGGCAACTATAGGCCAGTAAGCCTTACTTCAGTAGTAAAGTAATTGAAACTATGTGATTTTAGGATTGTGGAACATCTAAAATCACATGGATTTCAAGATCAGAGACAACATGGGTTTACTTCAGGGAGATCATGCCAAGCTAATCTTGTTATTTTTTTTTTATTGGGTAACTAAAATAATAGATCAGGGTGGTGCAGTAGACATTGCTTACCTAGATTTCAATAAGGCTTTTTACACTGTTGCACATAGAAGGCTTATCAATAAACTGCAATCTTTAAGTCTGGATTCCAATATTGTTGAATGGGTAAGGCAGTGGCTGAGTGACAGGCAACAGAGTGTTGTAATCAAAGAAGTGTTTTTGAAGCATGGGCTTGTCACCAGTGGGGTATCTCAGGGATCTGTACTTGCAAGACCATAGTAAGAGATAAGTTGGATCTGGATCTGGACCCTGACAGTGAGATAGCCCCCACAGGAGTCAGGTTCCATTATCCATTAGTGAAAATGCGTTTAAATGTACCACGCCCTGCAGATACCTGTGCTCACCTTCAATGTCTTGATGCAGTCTTCTACCTGCAAATGAATTTTAAAAAAAAGCAGCATAGATGTGTCCAGTGTGCAACAAACTTGCCCAATAGGACCAGCTTATTATAGATGGGTTCTTATCAAAGATACTCAGCGAATACCGACATGCAGATGAGATAGAGTTCATGGTGGATGGATCCTGGTGTTCTATACAAGCATGAAAATAAATAAGCTGTAGTCCTGTCTGCCATAATGTACAAATAAAACGCTCTTAATCAATTTTTTATAGGGTTAGTCACTAGTTTTTAATATTTAGTATACATGGCTTATTATTATTATTTTATTGTTTATATAGCACCAGCAATATAACGTAGCGCTGGACAATGGGCTTATGGAGATTTACCTTAATTGCAAACGAGCATCCTACCGGATGCATTCGGCTTTTCTTCGTTGATAAATCTCGTATTCCAGTGCTGTAAATTTGTTCGGATGCGGATATTAATCACTTCCCAAATACTTCCTAATGAATGTCACAAAATCGGTAGGAAAAAACTAATTCTGCCCATAATTGGCTTTAGTAAATTTGGGAACTGCCAGTGCGGGAGGAAATCTGTCATTTTCAACAAGTTTTGCTGTAATTTCAGGAGAACCCAGGGTTCTGGTTTTCTGAGCTAACAATTCTGGAGATATAGAGAAAATTCTCACACCTAGCAATAACAAAAACAAATATATTCCCCGAGTTACAGAGTTTAATCAAGCAGATCGATTTCCCATATTAAACGCAAACTTTGAAGTTTTTAGAGAGTGCTTTATCTACTCCTACTCTTGGGACTTTTCTATGTCTTATTTGTGGTTATTGTAATGCAGTGATCAAAGGTAATACTTTCAGACATCCTAAAACAAGACAGAATTGTAAAATCAAAGGTCTTTATACGTGACCACATTTGTGGTGTATATTTTGATATGTCCATGATGACTTCTATATGTGGGGGGGGAACCATAGTTTAACTGAAAGTAAGCACAACTGAAAAGAACAAAGAAAGTTAAAGTTCCTATTCCTTTACATTTTATTTACACCACAATCATAATGTGGCTTAACTTCAGTTTCAAAATACTGACCATATCTCTCCATTCATCCATGATGGATTGATATGGATTCACATACTTTCGACACCCTTGTATCTTTTGGGGATACATAAATAATGCCCACCTATAGAATCTCTCTCATGCAGAGGTATGATGCCCTTTCATGTTTACTGTTTGTCCCAGTAGAGTGTTTATGATAAATTCTGTGAATTTTCTAGTGTTGACCTTGTCTTGTTCTCATTATTGTTGCGCTCCGTAATTCTAGACTTGGCCTAGCTTACTGACTCTGTGTTCCTTTGACTTGGGCTTCCTCTTTGTGATGGACTGCCAGGCACCCCGAGCGGGTACCTCTGTCAATCACTGCTTCCTAGTACTTTCAAGCACCATAAGCACTGCACTGGAACACCATAACCACCATAAACCCCACAAACTGCCACAGCTTGGTTGGGGTCTCGCTGTCCTCCACCCACCCTGGATCCAAGACCAGGATCCAGCTTCCAGTGGGTAGACATCTCCTAGTCCAGAGAGCGAAGCAGGCTGCTCTTACAAAAGCAATTGTTGTGGTCCAAGGGGGTATAGTGATTATAGAAATCCCCAATCCCTCAAACATGAGCCTAGACTTCATGATGGGTAAAACGAATCTCACTTTAACCCCTTAAGGACCAAACTTCTGGAATAAAAGGGAATCATGACATGTCACACATGTCATGTGTCCTTAAGGGGTTAATGGTAGCCACAACTGGCCTTTTATGACAGTCCCCATGCAAGGGGCACTCCCCTCTGGACTTGAGAGTAAACCACAGTAGAAATAAATACACAATCACATTGGCTCTCAGGTCCAGGACACTCCCATACAAAATCAGATAATCCCTCATCTGTGCCTGGGAGATAATTGGATCAGGATCTGTACTAATGTAATCAAATTATCTCCAAGCACAGAAAAAAAAACACTTTTTCCTAAACACCCCGAAAGTACCCTAAAAATACATAAAATCCCCACAAAAGTTACATCCCCTGATAGCCCTGATCTGGGTGACCAACATATCCAAAAATCACCCAGATCATTTCAGGAGTTCAGGGATTTCCTGGAAGTCTTAATTTTGACCGACCGCCCGCATGGTCCCATGCCCAAAACAGTTCCAGGGAATTAGGGCTAACGGTTGGTCTCTCTATCTGGAGTACAAAAGTACATACCTCAACGTGAACACAGCCTTTTAAAGTGCATTGGGCATGGTATATTGCAGGGCCTATAGTCCTGAGGCAAGAGGCTGGCCAGCAGGCCCCTCCAAGAACCCGTGACGAGGTTCCGTTGGTCACACTCTTGCTATACGTTTAAAGCTCAGTGGTACAACTATCATTCCTATGTCATAACAACAAACACCACGTCACCGTTTAGTCCAGATAATAGGAGAAGGATGCCTGCAAACAACAGCAAGGTCTGGTCTGCTCAGGAACTATCCACTTTCCTAACTATAATTGGCGATAGCGTTATTCAGAGTGAGCTTGATGGATCAGTGAGAAAGGAAAAGGTGTATAAAGATATTTCTCAGCGGATGGCAGCTGAGGGATTTGAAAGGACATCGGGTCAGTGTAGGGCAAAGCTTAAAAAGCTAAAAGGCCAATATAAAAAAATTAAGGATGCCAACAGCCGTAGTGGAAACAGTCAAAGTACTTGGAAGTGGTACGACGCCATGGATGCCATTTACGGTCATAGGCCGGCAAACCAAGGCAGGGAGGGAGGTCTGGACTCTGCATCTGCACTTCTCGAATCCATGATTGGCTTTCGCTCTGCTAACCATTTATAAAATCACTATTAACTATTTGCACAAAAAAACACATTTTATTTGTACAGTGGACTGAACTATTGATCTGTGCATTTTCAGATACAGTTGATGGACTCTCCAATGATACCTCAACCTTTTCTTATGTTTCTGACGATGGTCCATCAACGTCGCTCAGCAGCGCCAATACGATGACATCAACACCGACCCAACCACAGACCCAACCACAGAGTATGCCCAATGCACCCCGGCACACTGGTAAGACATGATGTTCAGAGTGAAAGTTGTAATTGTGCATTTTCCTAACTTTTAATTCACAGCAAACTGTGAACTCACTCAAAATGCGTCTATGTAGTTTGTTTGCATAATTAAATCCATAATCATAATTGTACATTGTCTGTATATACTGCTATTTAAAATTAATTGTATTTTGAGCTTATCTTAAGTATATTGTGTTTATTGTGTTTATTTTAATTTGTGCTTATACTGTTCTTTATTTACATTATGTTAAATAATATATATATCCACCTGTTTTTTGTACCAATTGCTAAAAAAAACAACACTATTCTGGTCTTTTGTATATTCCAGGTGATAGGAGACGGTTTCAGCTGGATTTGCACACAGACATGGAGAATATGCGGGCAGCAGAGGAAAGGCAGCAGGAAAGGATGGAGAACCTTTCTGAGCAGCGGTTTCAGGCACTGCGTCAGGATGCCCAGGAAGCGAGGCGCCAGGAGGCAGAAATCGCCCGGCACAAGATGGAGCAGTTGGTGTCAGGGTTTCTTTGCTGTTTTAAACAGCAACCCTTTCTGTTTCAGTGACTGAGTTTTCAGCTGTAATTACTATCAGCTCCTTCAGCATGTTGCCACGGTTACTCACCTGAGAGTAGTAAGCAACCCTGCTAATCAGTTCAGCCTATTTAAGCAGCAAATCCCAGAACCTCTTTGCCCTTGCGTGGTTTCCTGTTCCCCAGAAGTCTCCTTGTTCCTGTGTTTCCTGTTTGTTCCTGGTTCCTGACTCCGCTGCTTTCCGTGCTCCTGATCCTGGCTTGTCTGACTACCCGCTCTGTTGACTGACCCCTGCTTGATTCCTGGACTTTGCTTTTGTTTATTTATTTGTTATTTATTAATAAAGGTGTTTTTGCATCTAGTTCTGTCTCTGTCTGGTTCCTGGTCCCTGACAGTTGGCTACCTTCAACCAGACCTTCCTTGGTGTCCTTGGGCAGCTTGTTCAATTGCTGAGAGGCAGTCGTGATCACAGGTCACCGCCCAGGGAGTAGTGCCTTTCAGCCAGCACGGGACCTGTACACTTCTTTATTTTTATTTTTTGGTAAAAATATTTCTTTTTGGTTTTTGTAAAAAAGGTTTATATGTAAATATATTTTTTTACTCCGTACTTGTAAGTATATTTTGAAAGATCACTTTTTCAGTTGAATAAAAAACTGGAGAGACATTTGTGTGTGTCTGATTAAATGTAAAACTTTATTAAAACTTTATTAAAATTTTCATAAAACCGTAATAAAACGTTAAAAAAATCAGGGTAAGAAATTAAATGTTGAGGTGCCGCATCAGAGCCTGACGTATTTCACTGCACTCTTCTTCGCTATCCTGTGTATTTACCCGTCCTGGCTCTTCTGCAGACGTATTCCAATCCTGGTGGAAGTCTTCTTCATGTCTTTCACAAAGATTGTGAAGAGCACAGCAAGTAAGCACCATGGATTTGACAAGTGCAATGTCACTGTCATTCCTCTTCATAAGACAACGCCACCTACCCTTAAGTCTCTCCGAATGCATTTTCAACTACGACCCGTGCCCTGGATGTTTTCTTGTTGTAGGTTTGTTGTTCTGGTGTCAGGCGGTTATTGTCAGGAAATGGAATAGTCCTTTTCCAAAGAATAGTCCTTTTCCATCCACTACTCCTTGGAGGATGATGGAATGCCAGCCTTAGTAGTCAAAAACGTTTAAGAACAGTTTGACAACTTACCTGAGGTCTGCTTGGAAATGGGGCTGTAGTAGGGCATAGGAGCAGGGGTGCAGTGTGTGTGTGTTTGTGTAAGAAGGACTGTGTGAGCAGTGTGTGTGTGTGTGTGTGAAAGTTGCAGTGTGTACGTGAAGACGGCAGTGTGTGTTAGGGGGCAGTGTGTGTGTGTGTGCGTTGCAGTGTGAGTGGGGGCAATGTGTGTATGGGGCAGTGTATGTGTGTGGGGGGCCAATGTGTGTGTAGGGTGTGTGTGTGTGTGTATTGGGGGCAGTGTATGTGGGCAATGTGTGTGTATGTGGGCAGTGTATGTGTGTGGGAGCAGTAGTGTATGTGTATGGTGGGCAATGTGTGTATGGGGGCAGTGTATGTTTGTGGGGGCAGTGTATGTATGTGGGGGCAGTGTGTGTGTATGGGGGAAGTGTATGTGTATGGGGGCAGTGTATGTATGTGGGGGCAGTGTATGTGTATGGGGCAGTGTATGTGTGTGGGGGCAATGTGTGTGTATGGGGCAGTGTATTTATGTGGGGGCAGTGTGTGTGTATGGGGGCAGTGTGTGTGTATGGGGCAGTGTATGTATGTGGGGGCAGTGTATGTGTATGGGGGCAGTGTATGTGTGTGGGGGCAATGTGTATGTGGGGGCAATGTGTATGTGGGGGCAGTGTGTGTGTATGGGGGCAGTGTATGTGTATGAGGGCAGTGTATGTGGGGGCAGTGTATGTATGTGGGGGCAGTGTATGTATGTGGGGGGCAGTGTATGTGTATAGGGGCAGTGTATGTGTGTGGGGGCAATGTGTGTGTATGGGGCAGTGTATGTATGTGGGGGCAGTGTGTGTGTATGGGGGCAGTGTATGGGGCAGTGTATGTATGTGGGGGCAGTGTATGTGTATGGGGCAGTGTATGTGTATGGGGGAGTGTATGTGTATGGGGGCAGGGTATGTGTGTGGGGGCAATGTGTATGTGGGGGCAGTGTGTGTATGTGGGGGCAGTGTGTGTGTATGGGGGCAGTGTATGTGTATGGGGCTGTGTATGTATATGGGGGGAGTGTATGTGTATGGGGGCAGGGTATGTGTATGGGGGCAGTGTATGTGTATGGGGCAGTGTATGTATGTGGGGGCAGTGTATGTGTATGGGGCAGTGTATGTGTATGGGGGCAGTGTATGTGTGTGGGGGCAATGTGTGTGTATGGGGCAGTGTATGTATGTGGGGGCAGTGTGTGTGTATGGGGGCAGTGTATGTGTATGGGGCAGTGTATGTATGTGGGGGCAGTGTATGTGTATGGGGCAGTGTATGTGTATGGGGGAGTGCATGTGTATGGGGGCAGTGTATGTGTGTGGGGGCAATGTGTATGTGGGGGCAGTGTGTGTATGTGGGGGCAGTGTGTGTGTATGGGTGCAGTCTATGTGTATGGGGCAGTGTATGTATGTGGGGGCAGTGTATGTGTATGGGGGCAGTGTATGTGTATGGGGGCAGTGTATGTGTGTGGGGGCAGTGTATGTGTTTGTATGGGGCAGTGTATGTATGTGGGGGCAGTATATGTGTATGGGGACAGTGTATGTGTATGGGGCAGTGTATGTATGTGGGGGCAGTGTATGTGTATGGGGGCAGTGTATGTGTGTGGGGGCAATGTGTGTATGGGGCAGTGTATGTATGTGGGGGCAGTGTATGTGTATGGGGGCAGTGTATGTATGTGGGGGCAGTGTATGTGTATGGGGCAGTGTATGTATGTGGGGGCAGTGTGTGTGTATGGGGCAGTGTGTGTGTATGGGGGCAGTGTATGTGTATGGGGGCTGTGTATGGGGGCAGTGTGTGTGTATGGGGGCAGTGTATGTGTATGGGGGCAGTGTATGTGTATGGGGGCAATGTGTGTGTATGGGGCAGTGTGTGTGTATGGGGCAGTCTATGTATGTGGGGGACAATGTGTGTGTGTGGGGGCAGTGTATGTGTGTATTTGTAGAGTATGTGTATGATAAGGATGTGGGGCTTTTTTTTTTATTTGATAAAATGATTTTTTTTATTTCTTTTTTTAAATAGGCATAATGCCCCCCCCTCCCTTCTTACCTTTGTTTAGGGAGGAGGGGGGACATTTCTCAATCCCTGGTGGTCCGGTGGGGAATCCCTGGTGGTCCATGTGGTGAGAGTGAACTCTAGCCCCGGTCTCCAGGGCTAGAGTTCACTCTCGCGAGATCCGGAGCGTTGCCATGGCAACGCTCCGTGCTCGCGAGAGAAGGACCTGGAGGAGCTGCAGACTGAGCTCCCCCGGGTCCTCTCTCTCTCTGATCTCCCCTCCGGTCCATGAAGGCACATTGCAGGGCTGGCGCATGGACAGCGCCAGCCCTGCATTAGCCGGCAGGGGAGAGGGAGAACCTCGGATTCTCGGGGGGGGGGGCAATTGCCCCGTTGCCCCCCCCTGGATCTGCCAGTGGTGTGCAACATGTATGTTGTTTAATACATAATGTATATCCTTCCCATCTTATATTCGATTTTTTACATATTCTGTATTATTTTTCAATACGTGTAGAACTACATGACAAATGGCATAAAGTTGATTACCCTATAGCGCTGCCGTCTTTGTCTTTGCCACACAAAGGTGTACTTCTCTTCCCGAGAAGACCCAAGCCATACGTTTTCTTCTCTTGTCTGCTGTGTTTCTCTTCGCCACTCGCAACCTTCTCTCATAAAGTGCGGCATGTACTTGAATTTCACAGAACCAAAATCCAAATAGAGCAAAGATGAGCTGCTGGATGACCTCAATTATTGTTATTTGTAGCGTCACGTATGTTGTCGCACTAGTGTGACGCCACACTAGGCATTTGGCGTAAACCACGCAAGCATCCAGGCGTTCCAAAAATGCAGTGGAAACGCTCGCCGGAATAGGACGGACCATTCAAAACCTTCCAAACTGTACCGACCCGAACCGATCCGCTCAGTGGAAACGAGGCATTAGTTACATGTACCCAAACCCTGGTCAACACTATAAATCTATATATTCATATTTGGGAAACAATAATCAATTTGAAGAGGCATGATTCCACCCCTGATGCCGTTACCTAATGACAACCCTAAAAGACAGGACAATACACAAGTCTCTGTTTTAGGCAGTCCAGGATCTGATGGTCCCATGCAAAGCCTGTGATGGGTGTATATCGAGAAATGTTTTTTTCTTCCCCCTCAAATATCCCACATTTTCAACATTAATTGCTCAATAGCATCTTCACTCATCAAAAAAGAGAGAAAACAAAACAAAAATAGTCATAATTTTTCAACCACCTGGACAAGATAAGCATTTTGCTCATATGGAACATATGGAAAGCTTTGACCTGGATTAGTCCTCCATGGGAAAATAGTAAGCACTTGTGACGGTACAATCCGTTACTCCGTCAAGTTTTCCCTTCTTCCCATAAAAGAAAATCACCCAATATTCCACGAGTAGAAATATCCCTGGGATTGCCAAATAATCCACACATGAGCCAAAGCTTAATGCTGGAACAAGACTGATTTACTGGCACACAGAACTCACAATTTATGCAACACATAACTCCTCCTCTGGGCCAGGCTAGATAATTGAGTTCTTACAATACACACAGCTCAATTATCTGCTGGCCAGAACATTTACAGTTTTTAACAATTTCAGAAAAGTACTTTTCATACAACATACAAACATAACATTCAACATCCCTGGGTAGCTGAGGATACTGGTGGTCATATATCCAAATTTCACGAATTTCCGTTCGGTAGTTTCCGTGTCGCATCGTGTGGAAGTTTGACCGGCTTGCCATGTGGAGGTATCCGATCTAGAGTTCCATAGAATCAGTAGCAAGAGCCGGTCTCCGTTCGCATCGAACTACACGAAAACCACCGTTCGTATGGTATAGCTGGTTACATGTGAATGTTCCCCTCATTCGGTAGATTCTATCTACCGAACGCCAGTTTGATTCGTGGAGGGGAACGTATTCATCCAGGACTTCCGTGGGGACCGGGCGTTCGCATGGTTGCCGAACCGAAATTAGTTCCAGGCAATCCCTGCATAAGTCCCGCTGACTGCGTTCGTTAGTTCTAAGATGGCCGCCATCCTTTGTTCTCGCCACGTGTTCGTATGCCGAATGGCGGCCACCTAGTAGCAGTTAAGTTGCGGTTTTCTCTGTTCTAATGTTGATTGCTACCCAGGGTGTGTGGTCTCTGTTCGGTAAACGAATACATTTCTTTTATACATTTTAAACCGAACAGATACAGGTATTTAAACAGCAGGGAGAGGGTTTAACTGAGGGCCCACAGGCAAGTACATGGAAAATCCTTCACAGCACCGTCCTGGGAGATCAGTTAATGTAGGCAAATGTCTCTTGAGAATTAGACAAGGGAACAGATCCATTTGCGATTACGCAATCAAATTTAGTTCCTTGGCATCCAAGGTAAATTTTAACAACAATGCTCTAGTCACTGCTTGCATGAATGGCATATCCAAATAAATATTTGATGAAAATGTGTGTGATAGATCAGATTGTGTTTCTGGTCAAATTGTTTTTTTGTTATGTCTTATGTCATACTCTAAGGATTCACTTTTGTCTGTTGTACCTCCAGCATAATCTGATGTAGCATCAGTATTAGCGTAAAAAAAAAGAAATGACAGGTACATTTCGACCTTGAGAGAGTAAGATTGTACCACAGATTTGCTCCCTCTTACAAGCCCACCGAGATGAAGGATTTATTCATCATCACCCACTGAAAATATGGCTACAAATAAATATATATCAAATACTCTCAAAGGGATTACCTCTTCCCCTTCTCCTGGTGCTGGGTTATTTGTTTATAAAAATAAAAGTGATGCAAAACCCTGCATTGATTAGTTGCCTGAACAAAATTACAATAAAGAATACAGGCGGAAGAGCACTTTAGACCTAAAATTACATCATCCTTCCATCAGAATGGGTATATAGTTCTTCCTGCATTGTCCACAGCCCAGGAAGAGACAGAGGAAGCATCAGACCTGTCAGCCTTGGACTTAGTCATATGTTGTAGAACTCATAACAACATATCCTCCAAATGGCATACGTATTCTAGGCTGTTTGCACCCAATGGAGCCAAGAAGGAATTGCAAGCAACCAAAGACATAATCAGCAAGTGTATTGATTAAGCTTTTATTCAAGCTTCCCAAGCTTCAAAGGTTCCTGTTACAAATGGACGTAAAGCCTAAACTACTAGATTTCCTTCCTCACATATTGTATCCCCTAAGATAATATAGCTCACAATTGTTGCTGATATTTCCAGTAGTGTTTAGCTATTTATCTGCTTGCTTAAACTGACCTTATGCAAACTTAGGGTGATGGGCATCTGGGCCTTCCTTTCCCCTGCCTGGGGTTTACCCAGCTGCCTCTTGGGATGACACGACTTTCAGATCTGGATGGATCAGAGGTGGATCCTCAGTTTGTCCAATTCCTGACTAAAACTGGATGGAAACATAGTAAAGACCTAGATACCTCATTAAACTTTTTTAAACAGTTTGTGTCCTTTTACGAAATTGTATGAACTCATTGAGTCTGCTCAATCCAGAGATAGTCATAAAATTTTGACGTGGCAAAAGGATGGCTGCAACTTTCAGTATGCCTTGTAGGCAATGCTAATACTGCCATGTCTTATGAAAGCAATTCTATTGAAAAATCAAACCTAATTTGGTCAGCATGGCGAACAATGAAATGGTGGTGGTGGTCGTTAGAGGCCATTTTATTCAGAGAATCCTTCGTAAAGGATCTTGGTAATTACATTTACTGCTCTAGACAAGGTGCAAACCTCAATTGTTTTTTTTTCAATTTGACAATTTTTATGAGGCATAGGTATGGCGACTGCACGCCGGGGTACAAGAAGGTCAAGCAGGAGCAGTTCATATCTTAGGGGAATACATATTTCAGAAGGACAGTACAATGATTTCTAATGTATTACATATACAAACTTAACATCTGTCATGGTATGATCACATTAGACATTTGTGCATACTTTCTTCCTCTTAGTTGTCCCGTTTTTGCTGTTGATCCCAAAAAAGTCAAAAAACCTAGTATGAAGCGCTTTCAATTTTGCAACAAACTAGGAAAATAAATCTTCTTGACCTCAAAATAGCAGTCAGGCGGTCACGGGGAGTGCGGCGGTGAAAGCAGCAGTGTTGACTGCCTCAAGGAACACACCTCTCATCACAGTGGGAAAATGCCAAGTTCGTATCTTTGACGACCTGCCATTCGCAGTACTACTAGAGATACGCAGATTCATGCCGGTCACCAGGACCCTCAGAGACCATGGAGTCAAATATAGATGGGGTGCTTTGGGTACCTTGGTGGTACCGCATGGAGACACAGTGCTATCACTATCCGCAGGGGAAGACCCGACTGAGTTCTTGAGGACTCTCAAATTGCCAGGACTGCCTCCAGCAACACAACAGACCCCACAAACTTACACACACACCACCGAGAGAAGAGAAACCCCTTGTGCAACGGCGGCGGAACGGAGACCCGCTCGCCAGTACCCTCCATAAACCAGACCCCTGGCTCCCTGCTTCTATCTGCTTCGGAGGTGAGATACTTTCTCGTCCGTCATCCCTAAAAAATTGTGCATTTTGTTTTCCTAATCCGGCAATGAACATACCCCTCAGGGTTATAAAATTACAGGGTTATAAAATTACACGTGAACTGCAATATCCACAGCCCTCTATAGTGGATTATTAACATGTGGGAGTCCAACGGTGTAAAGAAAGGACATGCCATGGACTTTATAATAATACAGACTCGAATCACTGTTATGATGGTTTATTATCTAAAATGTTGAGTCTAGAATGGTTTTTAGTTCAGGATTGTTCAATAGGTTTTGGTCATGATTTCTCACACGGGTGTACGGTCTCAGTGCCACACAGAACCACATTGTAAACGAGCAAGGCAATCGCATTCGGGTGCAGCATGTTCTCCGATTATAATGTGTGCATGTGCAGTGTGGAGCAAAGTAATTGTACCTGAGCCAGAGACCCGTCTTTAAACCCACACATCACTATTTTACTCCATAGCTTAGCTGCAGGTTAACGGCAACATCTCACTACACCAGGTGCCACATACTGCATGTACTAATTTTGCATCTTCCAGTATAGCAATGTTTAAACAAGGGATGATAATCCTGGTTCGAAGGGGCAAAATGCGTTATATCTAAAGAAATAGCAGTCAGCTAGGAGAGTTTTTGCAGTGAGCCGGCTTGGAAAGAGACAGGAGCTTTGTTAATTATCCTCAGTCTGCCTCACTTTAACCCCTGGGGGTAGTCTCCCTCATTCTGCTCCCATTATATCCCACAGTTAAATTATATGCTACCTTCTGCTGCCATCCTCTAAAGGCACGGCTTAGTACCGAATTTGTGCTTGCATAACCAACAAAGTCCCTTGTGCGGCTCGGTTATACAAATTCATAGTCTGACAGTGCGGAGCCTTTAAAAAACACGCAAAACAGCTTAGACTCCACGCTCTGGAGACCAGGTGCGAGATTTACCTAACATGCACAGACTCATATTGACAAGGCAGGTTTTATCTGTTTGACTTGAGCAGTAGGAGTACAAACGCTGAAAGACAGAAGACAACCTTAGAATGCACTCACTGTAATCTAGGGCAGATGAAAAAAGTAAGCCAAAATACTGCGTGATAGTAAATAGGGAGAGTAAGAATCTCAGGATGGAGAAAGAACAGAGGAAACTAAATTAGAATATCTGTGAAGGGGCACTAACACTGTGACTAATAAGTTCTTACACATGGACGTATGTTATACTATGACTATATCACGGTTGCCACTAGACAAAGAAAACTACATGGCTGTTAACCCTAGGTTTCCCACGGCGTTCATTTTATACTTTTTCTTTTCTTTCTTTCTCTTTCTCTTCCCCCTTTTCCTTTTCCTTTTAAAATATATGCAAGTATGAAGTAGCACTTCTAAGCATGTTATGTCACTTAGAATATGAACAGAGAAAAAAGTGAACTGTATTCCCTCATACCATGTCACTCTATGTTACCGAATGTACGGCTGGCTGTAGCTATTGTGGCGCAGCACGCCTGACTGTAATTTCATGCAAAAACACAAATAAAGAATTAAAAAAAAAAATAGCAGTCAGATGTCTCCTTGGATCAAGCAGCTATTACCCCACTAATTAGAAATTATATCCCTGTATGTTATGTTTTTGCAAGTATTTATCCAATTGCAACTTAAACATTTGTATGGACTCTGATAAACATCTTCAGGCACAGAATTCCATATCCTTATTACTCTTACTGTAAAAAAAACCTTTTCTTCACTTTAGATTAAATCTCCTTTCTTCCAGGACATTGTGTCCTATGTATAGCCCTGTTTATAAATAGGTTTCCAGATAATGGTTTGTACTGGCCCCGAATATATTTGTATAATGTTATTATATCCCCTCTGAAGCGCCGTTTTTCCAAACTAAAGAGATTTACCTTTTTTAACCTTTCTTCGTAACTAAAATGCTCCATTCCTTTTATCAATTTTGTAGCTTGTCTCTGCACTTTTTCTAGTGCCATGATATCCTTCTTTAGAACAGGTGCCCAAAATTGCACTTCATATTCAAGGTGTGGCCTTACCAGTGAATTATAAATAGGCAAAATTATATTTTCATCCCGAGAATTTATACCCCTATTTATACATGAAAAAAACCTTACTGGCCTTAGCAAGTGCAGATTGGCTTTGCATATTGCTGCCTAATTTGTTGTCTATAACAATTCACAAATCCTTCTCCCTAATTCACTACCATTTAGGGTGTAAGTTGCTTGTGCATTCTTTACCCCAAAGTGCATTTCTTTATATTACATTTCATCTGCCATTTTAGTGCCCAGTCCCCCAATCTATCCAAATCCCTCTGCAGCAAAGCAATATCCTGCGCACATTCTATTACTTTACAAAGTTTTGTGTCATCTGCAAACACTGAAACATGGCTTTCAATGCCCATTTCAAGATCATTTATACATATGTTAAATAGAAGCGGGCCCAAAACAGAACCCTGAGGGACACGATTACCACTTTTGTCCAGCCTGAAAATTTACCATTAATGAGAACTCATTGTTCTCTATCCTTAAGCCAATGTTCTACCCAAGAACAAGAATATTCATCTAGACCAATTTCTTTTTGTTTGAAGACTACCCTATTGTGAGGAACCATATCAAAATCCAAGTAGATCACATCCACTGCAACACCCTGATCTATACTTCTACTTACTTCTTCATAGAATGCAATTCGATTAGTTTGATATGATTTATGTTTCATAAAACCCTGTTGATTGTTGCTAATAACAAAGTTCTTCCCAATGAATTCCTGAGTATTATCCCTTAAAAGCCCTTCAAATATTTTCCCATTCACAGAAGTTAAGCTCACAGGTCTATAATTACCAGGCAAGGATTTTTAACCTTTTTTAAATATAGGAACGACATCTGCCTTCCTCCAATCCTCCGGTACAATACCTGAATCAAAAGAAACTTGAAAAATTAAATACAGAGGTTCACTTATTTCCCCACTTAGCTCCTTAAGTACTTTTGGGTGAATACCTCCCATTTAATTTTTGCCTTTAATATGTGTTTCCTAGGTTGAAGGTGCTTATGGACCATAGCTTCATAATCTAGGTTCAGAGATACTCGTTGTCTAAGGTCATATTTCATAGGGATCGTATTTGTTTTCCAAGCTCTAGCTATTAGGAGATTTGCCACTATGAGAACCTGGAATATCAGGCTAGAGTCTTCAATGGGGAATCAATCCAACGAGATGAGCAGCAAGCCTACTTCCGGTGTTATTTGTACCTTAGATGTGATTATGTGTGATAATTCCTCTTCTACCATGTGCCAGTAAGGCTGTATTTTTTCACATGACCACCATATATGGTGCATGGTGCCAATTACGCTTTGGCATCTCCAGCATAAGTGTCAGGATTCCCCCATATTACACTCTGCAGTACTTCCTGGTTGACCGATGAGGCCCCAACTATGCTTGTGATGTCGTCCATTCCTGTGTTAAAAGGAAGCTGCACCTGATCTGACAGGGGCTCAATCAACTTGCCACTTTGATACTTGCTACTTTGTTGCTAACTGCTGATAGAGCACCTTCTATTGATCACCTGTGTTCCAAACCTCTTCTACCTGATCCTGACTACGTTGACTTCTCCACTCCCAGACTTGGAACAGACTTGACCACGAAATCCTGCAAATCCTCAGTATACTACTGGCATCCTAAATCTTCATTAACAGTTGCAAAGGACTTCCATTCTCATTCTCCACAGGAATACAGTTAAGTTCTCCAGTTAAGGAGATTTTGTCCTCTGGGATTCAGTTACTCTTCAGCTAATTTAATTCAGTTTCTGCCAGAATCTAAAGGATTCCTTAATTGATGTCTAATGGACTGTATTATATTTTCTTAATTAAGGAGTTACCTTGCTTATTTTATTTCTACTGAATGCTATCTCTGTTAAAGCAATTCCAAGCAGGATTTAACTTTTCTTATGCTTTATTATTTTCAAATCATATTGCTACAGAAGATTGCTAAAGTTAAATGACTTAATTTCAATAAATTATACTTTCTCAAATGTATTATTTATCTGCAGTTGTGTTCCAAATGAAGTTTTGCTAAAGTATCACAATAAGTCAGATGTGTTTGCCAGACAGTCTGGCAGGCACCATGTACCATCTGTCTTGGAGTTTGCACATTGTCTCTAGGTGGAAGCGCAACTTGTTCTTTGTTTATGTGCTACAAATGTTCTTTTCCATTAATCATTGGTAAAGGTTGTGTTCAACTCTGAATTCAATGATACTTTGTGTATTGTGTTTGTCAGGCTCTGGCAGCTGCGTTTTGTTCAGTGTGTGGTAAATGGAGGATAATATATTTTTGGGAGTACAAGGGTATCTGCACATCTATTCAATGTATGAGATTATCAGGAAGGTGGTTTGTTCTACCACTCGTGACATTAGGGCTTTTAACTGGAGATACATGAATATTGCTCTCAAGGGCAGTTTAAATTTGGTTTGAAGAGTAGGGAAGGTTAGAATCTTTTGGTTTTCAAAAAGTTGTCCGACTGTAGTACACCCTCCCTGGACCTATGGCCTATAGTTAAATGTTGGGTTGATAATATGTACACTGTAAAGCGGGTTGTCCGGCGACCAATAGTGTTCACAGCCTATGTGTTTTCTCAAATTGTCCCACACTGTCAGGAGCAGTTCAGTCGTTGCTAATGTACCTGTCGGTTTGGGTTGTTTGGGCCCAGGCATCCAGAATAGGTGTTTCATACCCTTGGCGGAACTCCCAATGGGATTCAAGTGTGAACCATTGTGGAATATTTACTATGCCATATGTTGTGATTATAGTAGCTAAAATTGTGGCTTGGTAATATAGTTTCACATTGGGTATATTTAGACCTCCTTCTTGTAGGGGTTTGTGTAAAATCTTTGTGGCTCCTCTAGCTTTGTGATTGTTCCATATAAATCGTGTGAACGTTTTCTGAAGCTTTTCTAGATATGATTTTGGGAGATATATTTGTAATGTTCGCAATAGATACTGGAACTTTGGGAGCAAGGACATCTTTACAGCTGCCATTCTCCCCAAATAGGTTAAAAGTTTGTTTTCCCATGTGTGTAATGTGTCAGAGATGTCTCTCAGCAACATAATTTAGAGTAAACAGATTCGCCGGATTCCATGGAATCTAAAAGGAAATTGGTCTGTAGGGTTTCCAATGTTCTTTTAGGCATCTCCAACCCCACGGCCTGCGTCTTTATTACATTTAATTTATAGTAGGAGTGTTTCCCATATGTCATGATTTGTTTTAAAAGATTTGGTAGGGAGACATAGGGTTGTGTGAGGGTGAGTAGCACATCATCAGCAAACACATTTGCTTTGTACTCATTTTTGCCTATTGTTATGCCGTGAATTGAAGTATTGTGTCTGATCCTTTGCGCAAGTGGTTCTTGTGCCATAATGTAGAGGAGGGGTGAGAGAGGGCATTCCAGAGGGCTCTCCCATTAGTTAAATGAAACGGATCTGACAGGAAGCCAGAGCTCAGCACTTGTGCTGGAGGTTGGCTGAATAATGCTCTAACCGCAAATTGGAATCCTCTTGGGATGCCAAATTTGGTCAGTACTGCCTCCAAGAATCTGCAAATGTCTATTAAAATTTGGGAGGTGCAGGAAGAAAGAGCAAGAAGTCATCTACCTGGCCACGGATTCTGAGGCTTATGCAGAGCAGACAGAGGATCCTGCAACACTCAGAAACCAGTACAAGATCGTACCAACACCCCTTTTTTCCCATCTTGCACAGATGTTCTTGGATATTCCATTGGGCACCAGGAATGATCTACGGAAAACAAGCTTGTGGTGAGTATTGCTTGTCCCTATTCTTCCCATGTAAAAGTGAGTCAGACTAGCACTGTTCTATCAGGCCTGGATTCTGATAACCTTTGACATGTGGGTTTTACAAACTGTTCAGGGGTACCATTTAGAAATCGTCTCATTCCATACAGGGAATTTCATTTCAGGATCTGATGATGCCCATTGACCATCAAGACTTGATTACCCTAGAAATTCTATAATTAACATCAAAAAATGGTATACAAGAAATCGTTTGGTATACACTGGGTTTTGTGAACAACCTTTTTCTGGTTTCAAAGAAAGGAGGTGGAGTCTGAGCCATCATCAATCACCATCCTTTGAATGTGTTCGTCCAATACCAACACTTCACGATGAAAGGTATTTATTGCCTCAATGACCTTTTATTCCCTGCAGACTGAATGGTAAAACTAGATCTACGAGACACCTACTTGACAGTTCCAATTGCAGAGGAGCATCAAGTCTTTCGCGGGAAAGGAAAGGGAAGAAATAAAGTTTTTTTGTCTTCCATTTGGCCTTTCCTCAGCTCCTTGGTGCTACACCAAAGTTCTGAAGTCAACGGTTGCATTTCAACGTATGCTAGGTGTTCGCTTGATAATTTATTTGGACAACATCCTTTTTGTTTCTTAATTGCAATCACAACTTCACACTCATCTGCCTTGGACTATTCACCTTCTCCAAAACCTGGGGTTTCTGGTGAAGTGGGAAAAGTCCCTCCTTCAACCATTCCAATGCATAGACTTTCTGGGATTCCAAGTCTATTCGGTACAAGAGATTCTGTGTTTACCAAAAGGCAAAATCACAACGATCAAAAAAGAGATCAGACGTCTTATGAACCTATTTGAGAGTGGGAGATCTCTTGTAAAGGAAGACGGAGTGCTACCATTAAAGGCAAGATTAGTGAGCACTAATTTGCGGGTCTGTTCCATATGAGTGGATCTACTATATATTTCTTCTATTTACTACAGTGTTATTATCATCTGCACTATGTTGTTGTATTTTCTTTCCCCCCATATGCTGCATTTTGACTTTCCAGTTCCTCTATAGATGTGAGGGGTAAGACAACCCTCTATTGTCACTAGTGCTCCACTATCTTTATAAGTTAATTGCTTATAATATCTGTATTTGACTCAATTTAATATTGTTGTGTAAGCTTTCAAAATTATTTCATATTTTTGAATAAACTTTTCAAATGACTTTTCAAAAGTAACAACCCATTTAACCCTTCCACCCTGAGAAGAACAATATGTTCCTACACACCCAGTCTTCAGTGTGAACAAAAACAGTGCCTAATCAGCTGAAGTAGCTGGGGTAAGACACATATAAATGTGTTTGTGTGTGACTGTGTCTGCCTCTGTGTGTGGCAGTCTGTCTCTGTGTTTGACTGTCTGCCTGTGTGTAACTGTAAGTGTGTGTGTATGTGTGTGTGTGTGTGTGGGTGTGTGTGATTGTGTTTGTGACTGTAACTGTGCTTGTGACCGTCTGTCACTGTGTGCCTATGTGTGACTGTAAATGTGTATGTGTTTGTGTGACTGTCTGCCTCTGTGTGTGTGGCTGTGTGCCAATCTGTGACTGTAAGTGTGTGTGTGTGTGACTGTAACTGTATGTGTGTGATTGTCTGCGTGGTTGTGTGCCTATGTGTGACTGTAACTGTGTGTGTGTGTGGCTGTGTGGCTGTATGTGTGTGTACCTCTGTGTATGTGACTGTGTGCCTATGTGTCACTGTAAGTGTGTGTGTGACTAACTGTGTGTGTGACTGCCTGCCTCTGTCTGTGTGGTTGTGTGCCTATGTGTGACTGTAACTGTGTGTGTGTGACTGTCTGCCTCTGCGGTTGTGTGCCTATATGTGACTGTAACTGTGTGTGTGTGTGTGATTGTCTTCCTCTGTCGGTGTGGTTGTGTGCCTATGTGTGACTGTAACTATGTGTATGTGACTGTCTGCCTCTGTGTGTGTGGCTGTGTGCCTATGTGCGACTGTAACTGTGTGTGTGTGTGACTGTCTGCCTATGTGTGACTGTAACTGTGTGTGTGTGACTGTATGTGTGTGTACCTCTGTGTATGTGACTGTGTGCCTATGTGTCACCGTAACTGTGTGTGTGTGTGTGTGTGACTGTCTGCCTCTGTCTGTGTGGTTGTGTGCCTTACCTTTGGGAATGCTGGGGGGGGGTCTCTTCCTCCCTGGTGGTCCAGTGGCTGCTGGGCGAGCGACACTGGCTGGCTGGCAGGCGGGCGGCTGGCGAGGGAGCACCTCCTCTGAGCTGTCTGCTCAGCTCCCACGCGCGCCTCAGAGTGAGGCTGGGAGCCAGAATATGACGTCATATTCCGGCTCCAGCCTCACTCTGAGGCGCGCGAGGGAGCTGAGCAGACAGCTCAGAGGAGGTGCTCCCTCGCCAGCCGCCCACCAGCGCCGCCCGACTGCCCAGCAGCCCAGCATGTCTGTTAGCCGCAAGGCTAACAAGACATTTGCCTTGGGCATTTGGGGGCGGCTTTTTTTGCCGTCCCCTGGAAAATGCCGCCCAAGGCAAATGCCTTGTTTGCCTCACGGCTAATACGCCAGTAGGTGTGTGCCTGGCAGTGAATGTGTGTATGTCATTGTACAGCACTACGGAATCTGATGGCACTATATAAATAATAAACTAATAATAATAATAAAATAATGTCAGTGAGTGCATGTGTCTCTGAGTGTGTGTTCGTGTCAGTGTGTGTCTGTCAGTGAACATGTGTGTTGGTTAAACAGTGTATGAGACAATGACTGTCAGTGAGTGTGTATCACTGAAGGCATGTTGTCTGTTAATCTGTCCATCCACATGGACATTCCCACACTATGCCCCCCACACTGTCACCTTCCATCACACTGCCCTCCCACACTGTCATCTTCCTACACACTGCACCCCATACTGTAACCTTCCTACACACTGCTCTGCTATACTGTCACCTACCTACACACTGCCCCTCTATACTGTCACCTACCTACACACTGTCCCTCCCCTTCCAGCGCACAGGTAAGAGGCAGGGAGGGGGGGTTAAGCCCAATTTAATTTAAACGGCTCACCCCCCCAGCACTTATCCAGCACAGACACTACTACATACACGTACACTACATCCACTACACAGACACTGCATCCACGCTGACACACTGCATCCACCACACAAACACTAGTTACACTATACAAACACAGACACTGCATCCACTAAACACACACACACACACACACAATGTATTCAATACACACACTGCATACAATACAAATGACATGAAAGGGAGGAGAACGGAGACATGGATGGTGGGGAGGGCAAAAAAGACATGGATTCTCCAATCCATGTGGAGGATGCGAGCTGAACGGACAGTGTGGCTACATCTAAGGTGTGACACATTAACTACCTGGCTAAGACTACAGTTTACACACACATACATACACATTTTATAACTGCCCCCCCTGCTTTTGTCCCTGGCCCACCATGTGCCTCCCTAAAAATTAATCCTAGAGACGCTACTGGACATGTGTAGAAGGGCTGCACTCACCGGAGCAAAATTTCCATTATTTTTATGGATGTTGTATGTTTTTAAAAACATTGAGAAATGTGGGTATTGAAGTTGATTTAAAGTTGGGTGCACTAGATTTAGCATTTACAGGGTGGGCGAAAGTTCAGAGTAGGGTTTGAGGAGTCATAAACCAATTTCAATTATATTACATATGAGTGCTTCACATATAGATATTTGTTTGACTAGATACGTAAGATTACATCTTTTACATGAGTTCTATTTGCCACCTCGCAAAGTGGGGCTATTTCTACTACATTGTTCATAGTATTAGTTAATGTTGGAGTATTGGATTCCACTCATACAAGGGACTGGTCCTCCCTATGCTACATACTTTTGAGTGGTACTAAATCCACTCTGCTCTTGTGAGTTTAAGTACAATCGATAGCAGATTTTGAAATTGCATTTGTTTTACAGTGTTGCACTAGGGCTATTCTTTCTATTTCTTTTAATTCATAGATCTACTGAACCTAAATAAGGAATACTGTGCAAGTATATTAAATGTGCTCCTTTATAACTTGTACACAATATAGCTTTTTGCACGTCATGTTTTGCACTGTTAATCATATTGCAATATGTATATATTGCTTGATTTATATGTATTTATTCTGCATGAGATATTTGGTTGTCACTTTTTGCACAATTGATGGTTGATAATTTTACTGTTAAGCTTTATTTGCATGCTACATATATTCAGCACTTTATTACAGTTTTTAAGGTGTAAATTATTATTTTATCACCTGAAAGCACGTCATTTATTTTTTAACTTTGTGATATTTTATTGCGCACCATATCTTGTATTGCTCATATTTTTATAAACATTCTCCACGCTGTCTATTTACAGGGTCAGGTAGAGGAACTGGTTCAATAATCTCAAGATTTGCCAGCTTTTAGGGATAGCTTGTACATGGATGTCAAGTCACTGCTTGCCCTGAAGAGTATCTGGTCCCAGACTTAATCAGGGTGATACTATAAACCAAGGCATGTCTATGGGTTTCAGGATGTCCTGTCCAAGGTATGGATAGATTGAGTCACTGGAGTAAGGACCCTTAGTTAAGTGATAACGTAGCCCAAGAGCCAGACGGACCAAGTAATCCACATGGTTATACCAAATGGGTAAAAGGGAAGATCCTAATGGCTCAAAGTTCCAGTTAACCTGGTGGTAAGGGCAAACTACTGTGACCATGATATATGTTAAATTACCTAGTTTGCATGAATTGTGTTAGAAATAGACCCTGAAAATCTCTGTACTTAGAGTTTCCATAAACCCAGAGCACTAAATAATGTTAATGCTGATTTATAATTAACTAGTATACTATGAAAAATAGTAAAGTATTTCATAATTTTTTAAATAAAATATATATATTTTCCAAGCCTACATTAAGCTTCTATTTTGATTTCTATTTAGTCACTATGTATCAGAGAGTAAATCCCCTTAATCCCCTTGACAGGAAATCCAGAAACCTACAGTTCTTGTGGGTGCGCAATGACAGAGGAAAGGACCATATAAGTTCTAGCTAGACTTTTAGTGAAACACCATGCAACGGTTATGATATTTTAGGTTTCTGTGTAAAATCATATTTACAGTGTCTAGTAAGAACAGCATAGCCACTGCCAGGAACTGTAGGTAATAGGCAGGAAGGACACTAGCTGATATCATCTAATTCAGTGTTCCCTTTGACTCGTTATGGTTTAGGTGTTAAGGTTATATTAACATTCACTCATATCATTGAGAAATGCCCTGGTATTTAGAAAGGGGAAATCCAAGGACAAAAAAAATGTAGGATGTGATATGGTTTTTTTTCCCCCTAAGTAAGCAAATATATTATTTCTATATTTAAAAATAAGAATATACTTACCGTATATTAATTTAAACACATCCCTATATGTTATAGAAAAATAATGCTAATTCTTTTCCTTTCAATACTGTGTTCAAGCAACCCTCCTGCAATCTGAATGCTTTTCATACTTTTTCCTTTACCAATTTCCATTCTTTTTAATTTAGAACGTTTGTTTCACATAGCTTTGAACAGAGTGGTACTAACAACAGATTTCCCCAATGACAATAGCCTATGGAATACAAGGGAAACGGGGACAGCACAGACGTTAAGGAGCACTTGATCTGCACCTCCAGTGGGTGCAGAATACTTTAAACACTCCCCCAAAGTGTTGTTACTTAATGTATAAAACGGCAACACTCTGTCTGCAGACCTTATAAAACTAATTGAATTAGTCAGACACGCCCTCCACTGGACCACACGGATGCTATCACATCCCTCACTGGACATCCAAAACTACAACCACTGGACCACCAAGAATGTAACTCAATTTTTACCGAAAAAGAGCAATATTATTAATTTTGTTTTTAATTAAATCAGTTTTACTTTTACATTTAAATTGGATTTCATGCTTTTGGATGAAAAAGTATCTATTTAACATACATTATAGTACAAAGATTATTCAGTATGAAATATGAATTAGTTATGGATCATGAGGTTGCATATTCCTGCAATAATTATAATTTTTGGTAAATGAATTACATTAATCCAAGTTAACTTGTCCCTTTTTTTTCCGTACATGTTAACAATGGAAAAAAGAAAGTAAGAAGGTAGCTGGAAGATATAGCTGAAAAGTGGAATATATTATCTACACAAAGTGTGGTACCTTACAATATTACAATATTTGCATTCCTTGTGTGTTCTTCTAGATTGTATTTGTACTCTTGTTAATACATGAGTGCATACTCTTTGCACTGAGTCATGTATTGGCTATGAGCGCTCAGTCAACGCTCTCAGCCAATGAATGACCAGGGGGATTGCAGTTCTGCAGAAACCAGATTCACATTAGTTAGCATTAGAGAAGGCTTGGCACCCAGAGGGGATCAAGGTAAGAGGGCAAAGTAAGAAGGTAGCTGGAAGGTATAGCGGGAAAGCCATTCTACGTGCCTGCAATCAATTGTCGTTTGTGAGTGAAATATTTTTTCTACACAAAGTGTGGTGCCTTACAATATTACAATATTTACATTCCTTGTGTTCTTCTAGATTGTATTTGTACTCTTATTAATACATGAGTAGCTGGCCTGGAACAAGAGTTCCAGGCTGGCTAATGTCAATTCTGTGCATACTCTTTCCGTCATGTATTGGCTATGAGCGCTCAGTCAACGCTCTCAGCCAATTAATGACCATGGGGATTGCAGTTCTGCAAAAACCAGATGCACATTAATTAGCATTAGAGAAGGTTTGGCACCCAGAGGGGATCAAGGTAAGAGGGCAAACCATTGCAGTTTAAATTTGTTTTCAATTTATTTTGTTTACCCACTATACAAGAATACAAGAATATGCATATGATATGGTATTATTTTAGCTAAACAATTTAAATCGAGTCTTAGTGGCTAGTGGATTTGAAATCCACCCGGTCCCATACTCATAGCTTTAAACTAGCCGCACAAAAAGCATACGCACACCCCATACATATCACACTCAACTACACTAGCTCTATGATACATGCCACTGTTGACATAACAGTGAATCTGTTATTGCTGCAAAGCTTTTTGATCCACTTAAACACTGCTGAGGAGTTGTTTGACACAATCATACACTCTGCGCATTACTATGAGTTCTAGTGAAGTTCACATTACTATTGAGTTCTAAGCAGTAGTGTACGAACCAGGAGTAAGTCCGCCCCGGGTGACAGGCAGCTGAGAGGATGTACAGAGCAGCACCATTTACCCACAGCAGGTGCCTGCCCACTTGCCTCCTCACCCCAGGGCAGCAGGGAAGTTGCTGAAATCAGTATGTGTTCTGATTGAATATCTCCATTACTGCCCTCTAGTAATCCTAGGAAGTGGCATGTAACTTCATGATAAGGAGGGGCAAAAGCGCAAAATATATCAACTGCTTATGAGGAGATCACTCAAAGCATGTCGGTCCACCAGATATATATATATAAAAAAGAATCTAATATTCTTGGTATCCTGGAGTATGTGCCATGTGGCGCCGAATAAAAAGTGTAATCGACCACACGTCCAGGCCCGCCTTGGACATAAACTCATGTAGCAATTTATCTTGTCCCCCTCTCCCCTGAGACCTAGGAACACCCCTATGTGCACTCCTGTCGATGGTAGGACACGGCACTGTGTTAAAATCCCCTCCAGCCAGGATCATGCCGTGCGGCATTGTCCGCAGCTTCGCCTGTAGCTGGTTCCAGAACCTTGGCTCTGGTTGATTTGGTGCGTACACATTTATTAGGTGGACTGTATGTGAGAGTAATGTGC
Source organism: Pelobates fuscus (assembly GCF_036172605.1). Lineage (NCBI taxonomy): Eukaryota > Metazoa > Chordata > Amphibia > Anura > Pelobatidae > Pelobates > Pelobates fuscus. The sequence goes on along the minus strand of NC_086317.1, from coordinate 270,334,108 downwards.
CGGATAAAATGATATATATTGCCCCTTCGGGTCAGCGTCGACGTTCGTGACCCGGAAAGAGCAGCTATTGCGTATCAATATTGCCACCCCATTGCGTTTACGGTGTGCCCGCGCTTCATGAGAAATACCATATGTGTGGTCCCGTAGCCTAAATTGAACATGTCTAGGCAGGTGGGTCTCCTGAATGAATGCTATTTCCGATTTCATCCTTTTTAACTCGTGGAACAATAGGCGCCGCTTGTTAGGGGCGTTTAGGCGAGGTGATGTTTATAGCCATGGATTTGACACAGGTTTTTTTGCCATACAGCACGCCCACCTCTGATCTCTGAGTACGTATATACAAAAATCTAACGGTCAATGGCCGAGTAAAACTCGCCCGCCCTCCGTCCCACACCCCTTTAGTGCGTCTCGACCCCATAGAAGAAAAGGATAGTAGGGGTCCCTTCTATCTCCATAGCAATGATACCTTTTTTATTGGACTAACATAATATTTTAAAGACAAGCTTTCAAGAGTTTTCCTCTCTTCTTCAGGTCTGAAGCAATACTGATCAATCTGATTGAGTTTAACACTTAAAACAACTGATGTTAGAGAAGGGGAGGTATTTCACATTAACCCTCCTCATCAATCAATGTTTCGGCTAATTTAAGCCTTTTTCACAGATCTTGTTTTAGAAGACCTGAGAGTGCAACCTTTTTTGGTGATTATACATAATTTTAACATGGTTTACAGCACCAAGACATTTTTTAACTTTTTCATTTTTTTATATTGTGGAGTGTCAAGCCTACTATGTGATTATATATATATATCACTATGCCACTCTGCAAAAGCAGAGCGTAAATGCCGTTAGGATGACATATTTCTCACTAATGGTCTGCAGCCCCTCCTGGCTCAGATGCTTACCTTCTATGGTGATCGCGATCAGGGGGAAATTCTTGACCACCAAGGCAGTCACCCTGCAGCCAAACTGGCCTATTATGTGATCATATTAATGAAAAAATCTCAGGCACTCACTGTGATTGCTTCCAGGCAGATTTATTGCAATAAATCTGCCTGGAAGCAATCACAGTGAGTGCCTGAGATTTTTTCATTAATACGTATTCCTTGGGGTTTGCTGACCCATGCTCAGTAGCACCCTGTGTTGAAAAATTGTGATAGAGTGCGAACCTCCCTTTCTTCTACTATCATGTGATCATAATGACATCGCAATCACATGACTGGATCGGCAATGAACATCATTAACTGCAAGGGGACTGGTTAGGGGCTATCATAGGGGCTCTAGTAGGAGGACGAGATTAGAACAGGAAAGCTTCAGTGCAAAAGAAGCACTATGTTTGTTGCATAAGCATATGGTTAAATATATTAGAGGAAGTGTCAAGAATACAAACGAATGCCTGACACTAAAGTTGTAAGAACACATTTTAGGTCCCCAGCCCCCCTTGCCTCCTGTTAAAACGTTTTTTTTTACTCACCTTTTTTTCCAGAGCCACACCAGTCTCGCCGCAGCTGGCACCACATTCATGGCTGAGATCATCAAATTTAACAATCTCAGCCAATTTAATGCTTTTCCATAGGATATCCACCATGTCAGAGCATGGTAACAGTGGCAAAGCTCCATGTTTACAAGAGGAACTTTCAGAATCTGGTGGAGCTGCATGTTAGATCCCCCAGTTCCACCTCTTCGGATTTTAGTGCCGGTGTGCCTATCACGGCATAAAGCAAGATCAACGCTTGGGTAACGCCAGTCCTGCTTGGGCCGGCAGGGGAGATCATCTTATCTCCCCTGGTTCCTTGATCCATGGCCATCAATGGCCAGTCCGGGCCTGGATACACATAGCTAAATACAATAAAGAGACACACATCAAATGCAAATCTCTTAGTAATAATCCAGCTCTCTCACTCTCTAGTCTCTACCTTTCCCTTTTCTGATCTCATCTTCAGTAGTATTCCTGCTATGAGTAAGTTGAATCTGACAACTGAGCTTTCTAGTAAATAGCAACTGCAGTGAAATGTCAGTCACTCTTCACTTACTATTACCACTGCAGATTGATCATATGGAGACTTGCAGGGACAGTAAGTAATCTTTCAGTTTCCTGCTCCTTTAACAAATCCTATTCTAGCCAATTGTAAATAGTCAACAAATAAAATAAACATTGGCTTTCATAGGTGTCCCTACAGGGAAACAAAGCCATGCTTATATTTATCAAGAGAAAATAAAACAATGTGATTAAACATTAATAAAATATTTATATTAAAACAATTCCTCCTCACATATCCTGTCTATAGTGTCAGTGCCCTTCCTTCAATGTGGAGGGAAAAAAACAGTGCCCCATCAGCTTCTCCCAACTGCATCTGTAAAGGTAGCAGACATAACCACATCACAAGACTCAGCCTGTCAGGGCTGTACCACAACAATGAAAGACATTTGAAAAATGGGCAGGAGGAGTAATTTAATTTGAAACAGGGGGTTTTTCAAACCAAAGAAAAAGTGAGTGGGCAATTGATAACACACTCACTCATTCCATCCTTCCCTGTTTTAAAAATCCAATTTTTTGCAATAAGTGACTACAGTTGCTAGGGCACTGTGTTTATCCCACACAGAGGGACAGTCGCTAATGCTACAAACTGGATGTGCGGGAAAGCTTTTGTTTTATGTCAACTACCCGCTGCTTCCCTATTTTTTATTAATACAACATAGCAAAAACCAAAATATAGTTTTTAGCTGTAATTTTCCGCTCTCTCATTTACTGTTCCGATACAAATTATGATTGTTTTTTTCAGGACAAAAAGGGCTTTCTTTACATACTATTATTTTTATCATGTCATATAATTTAATTTAAAAATAATAAAATATGGTGAAAAGTTTTTTGACTTTTACTTAAAAAATCTCTTACTGATCTACAAAATGAATGAAACAAACTGCTAAATACATTCAAAATTTTGTCCTGAGTTTAACCCCTTAAGGACCAAACTTCTGGAATAAAATGGAATCATGACGTGTCAGACATGTCATGTGTCCTTAAGGGGTTAAAAACACCCAATGTTTATGTGTTTTTTTTTGCTTTTATCTGCAAGTCATAGGGCTATAAGTACAAGTAGGAAATTGCTGTTTCAAAATGTACATTTTTCAAATGTATCAATAGTGACATTGTAATACTGTTATGTCATAAATCTCCAAAAAACACCCCACATGTATATATTTTTCTTAAACTAGATAACCTAGCTCTGTCGTGGGGGGGGGGGGGGGCAGGACAGACCATCCCTACCCGCTGTGCTGTAAGTGCAGAGACCACGGTCCCATCTGCACGATTGTGGGGCTTACTGTCTCCCCCTGGTATGTTAAGCTGCCGTTGGGGAGAGGGGGTAACACGCTCCTCTCCCATATATACTTCCAGCCGCGGGGAGGGAGACCGACTGTCTCTGCTCCCAATACAGAGTCCTGCTGCTGGGGAAAAGAGACTGGGCTCTCTATTCCCTGTAGGATACTCTGCCGCTGGGCAATGGAGACTGGGCTCCCAATTCCCTGCTGTATCTCCCGCTGGGGAATGGAGACTGGGCTCCCAATTCCCTGCTGTATCTCCCACTGGGGAATGGAGACTGGGCTCCCAATTCCCTGGAATTCACTCTGCTGCTGGGGGACAGAAGCAACTATCTCTGACCCCTGTATCTCAGCCTGCCGCTGGGGAATGGAGACTGGGCTCCCAATTCCCAATACATCACTCTGCCGCTGGGGAATGGAGACTGGGCTCCTAATTCCCAATAAATCACACGGCCGCTGGGGAATGGAGACTGGGCTCCTAATTCCCAAAAAATCACGCTGCTGCTGGAGGGCAGGAACAACTACCTCTGCCCCCTGTAACTCAGCCTGCCGCTGGGGAGGGAGGACGCTGCTATCCTCTCCCTGCACTTCACACTGCCTTCCCGGCATACCACTCTGCTGCTGGAGGGCAGGAACAACTACCTCTGCCCCCTGTAACTCAGCCTGCCGCTGGGGAGGGAGGACGCTGCTCTCCCCTCACTGCACTTCACACAGTTTTTACAGCATATTCATAACTTCTAAAATATACATCACATTCACATACAAATTATATATTCACAATCAATCCATTCAGGGGAACAACATATCAAAAAATGGCATGAATCAGACCAGGGGTTCAGAAGTTAGTAAAGTATCTTTTGGGGCCTGGCTGGCTGCATGGCTATCTGGCCCAAACCGGTTTTACAGAGCCCTCTATCCTGGAGACAATGGGGAAAATAATCCAATCATATCCAGGGATAGAGGCAGACTCCATTGAGCACATGTTACCAGTAAAACACAAAAGGATACAAAAATACATAACTCCTATCATACTGAATTGAACGGGCCAAATCTCCCAGGGTCCATAGTCACAGGGCAAGAGGTGGGCAACCAGGCTCCTCCAATGCAATGTGGCGAGATTGGTCTCATCACACATGTTCCTACACACAGTCCTGGTTTCGAAGGGCAATCAGGACAGTGAAAAGGGGTGTCTGTCCTTTTCCCGTTTTTAAAACAGACCCGGCAACGTTTCTGGGGGGTGGTTTTCTAGCAGTTGACGGTAACTTAAAAATAATGTCTGGGGGGCGGGGCCTGACAGCCGAGATGGCCGGACGCGTTTCAGATCGGCTCCTGCCTAATATAGCTAAATACAGGCTATTACTGACCGATATTGCAGAAATCAAAGCTATAAATGGACAGCAAACGGGCACCGTGAGAGGGAGCACCGCGAGCATACTTCAATTTAAGGGCTCCACCGAGTACAAGCGATGCCTGACAGCGCGGCCTACCAAGCCTGCGGGCCCGGTGAGTGGGGGATGCGGCCGGTCTCCCACTGCTGGACCTGCATCGAACGCACGGCCCTGCATCCCCCCCCCTGGACCGGCGGGGGTTATCCCGGTCCCCGCAGGAGGAACTACCCTCCATGCACAAGCAGAGTCTTCCAGCGACCTGAACGCACAGGCACCGCGTGGTGATCCCAAGATGGCTGCCAAGCTGCGAGTGAAACTACCTCCTGACGCTTCTGAGGGACAGTGCTGGCAGGCACGCTTCAATGCCCGTTTTGAGAGGATATGCCAAGAATTCTGGGCTCGCATTCAGAGCCGAGCCCAGGTCCCAGCATTACCAGCACCACAAAAGGTATGGACAGCGGAGTTAGACCACCAACCCGGCAGGGGGGAGAGGGCACACAAGCCCCGACAGGGGATGGAGAAGCCACGTAGCAGCGACAAGCGGCGGAGCTCACCTCATGGCGTCGCAAACCCAAAAGACGACAAAAAATGTAAGCCGCGAAAACCTAATGCTAGTACAATGCATAAAGGGAAGAAAGACCACCATAAGCTTGCACACACACGACCCACCTTGTCTCACACCGGCCACTACCCCTCTAAGATGGGGGCCCAGAGGGAGATTTCCCAGATGCAACACAGACCTCCAGACCGCGCTCATGGAGTAACGAGCGAACGGAGCAAGGAGAACTGCGCACGGGCGCGGGTTGGGGCATGGTGCCGACTCTCCCACGAATTGTCTTCACATGGAAGCTTACAGCCCAACCAGGGAATTGGCTGAATGACTGCTTGACTGAACTGGCATGCCAGGCTTTCTGCCAGGACTGACCACCCCTGCACTGCCAGTGCCGTATGGCTACCTGACCCGGTTCTCGTTGCCACCAGTTGATGCTCAAATGGTTTTGCTAGCTATGTCTCTTTTTATTTACTTATTCTTATTTTATTTTATTTTTTTTTCTCCCACGCTGTCACAACTATACACCAAGGCTCTTAAACCATGCACCATTATAATTGAAATGTATCCTATAAAAGTCAGCATACAATCACACTTATAATGAGCCTCATCATTATACTTAACCTGAGTTATTATAGATCAGACCTGTCGGCAATATATACAACACAGACTTCTCATCTATGTTTAATTAAGACTAATAGTGGTGTCGCAGTTAGCGTGATCTACCGTGTTTAAGCTATCTCACCTTAAAAACCTAAAGCGACAGTTACAGCTGTTGACGCACACGCCTATGATTACCCTTACGTTGCCACTAATACGCACACCCATACATAACACCTGATCTACCATAGACACTAACATAGCATATATAAGCTGTATCTTTTATTCTTTGCTGTTACTAAGTTAAAGGCCTGGCTACCTCACCATAACATGACCTACCAAGCGTTAACTCTCCACAATAGCCGGCATGTTCCTGCTAGACCACTGTGTCCTCTCATACATGTAATTATACATGCCAGAGCAGTTAGGATGATACAAGCATAAATACTCGTAAATAGATTGTTATTGCATAGAGAAAACTACTTAATGTACTATACCTTTAAACAAAATGTGCAAGTTTTCAAAGCCACTGTTTACTCTTACTATGTTACCATTTTATTGAACGCTGTTGTGGCGCATGACTATACTATGTACCCACCTGCACAATAAAAATAAAGAATAAAAAAAAAAAAAAAAAAAATAATGTCTGGACTCAGCTTGCACCGTTGTTGGAACTTGTCCATCTCCATAAATTGTTAAAGAAATTATTTTCAACTGAAATTGGAGAAAGGTGGTTTTCCCTGGATTATTTTTTTAAAAAAAGCAAAAATGAGTTGTGGGTCAGCCAAATCAACACCCTCCATGTATTTATTATACGCCCTGATGCAAACCGGTTTGGACTCTACTCTGCCCTGGACAGAGACGTCTGACATGCGTTTGTCATGGATGGTGGTTAGCATGTTGACATCCTTCCTGTCAGCAGTAACTCGTATCTGGCTCTAGGCCAGTGGCGTCTCTAGGATTCATTTTTAGGGGGGCACATGGTGGGCCAGGGACAAAAGTAGGGGGGCACATTTAACCCCGCCCTCGCCGCAGTTTGACCCCGCCCCTGCCGCATGTTAAGCCCCGCCCCCGACACAATGTGTTTTTTTTTTTTAATAATCCCTGATGGAGGATTCATTATTTTCCACCAGGGATTATTAAAAAAAAAAAACATTTCCCTTGATATAGTGCCATAGTTGCCAACATTTGAGAAATTGGGACATTCAGCGCTCCCTGTACAGTGCTGCTCTCTGTATAATACATGGCTGTGTGTATAATATCCTGGGACAGTCAGTGCTCCCTGTATAGTGCTGCTCTCTGTAAATACAGATCTGTTTGTGTATAATATCCCAAGACAGAGAGCAGCACTATACAGGGAACACTGATTGTCCCAGGATATTATACAGACACAGACCTGTATTATACAGAGAACAGCACTATAGTATTATACAGATAGCTGAGCATATACCCCATGTCCCCATCTCTAGACTACAAGTACCTGTCAACAGCAGCTCCCAGATGCGTGTAACAGGGCTAAAGTGTGCGGCAGCTCACACAGATGATTCAGCGGTAAAGCGCACTCGCTGGCAGAGCCAAACTGGAAAGCAGCCCTGGAAAAAAAATGTATGCCATTCCTACAGGTCAATATATATATATATATATATATATATATATATATATATATCATTGAGCACACAAGCTCACTGACATGCGCAAATAGGCTCATTGACAGACAAAAAACTCTCTGACTCGCACACAGGCTTACTACAGACAAACTCACTTGTATAAACACAAGTGCTCCTCCCTGTATAGTGTTGCTCTCTGTATAATACATGGCTGTGTGTATAATATCCTAGGACAGTCAGTGCTCCCTGTATAGTGCTGCTCTCTGTAAATACAGATCTGTTTGTGTATAATATCCCAAGACAGAGAGCAGCACTATACAGGGAACAATGATTGTCCCAGGATATTATACAGACACAGACCTGTATTATACAGAGAACAGCACTATAATATTATACAGATAGCTGAGCATATACCCCATGTCCCAATCTCTAGACTACAAGTACCTGTCAACAGCAGCTCCCAGATGCGTGTAACAGGGCTAAAGTGTGCGGCAGCTCACACAGATGATTCAGCGGTAAAGCGCACTCGCTGGCAGAGCCAAACTAGAAAGCAGCCCTGGAAAAAAAATGTATGCCATTCCTACAGGTCTATATATATATATATATATATATATATATATATATCATTGAGCACACAAGCTCACTGACATGCGCAAATAGGCTCATTGACAGACAAAAAACTCTCTGACTCGCACACAGGCTTACTACAGACAAACTCACTTGTATAAACACAAGGCTCACTACAAAGAAGTTCAGGGACACACACACATGCTCAATAAATAGAAGCTCACTGACACAAACAAGCAGTACCATCTTAACAGTGTTAAGGGCCCCCGGACAAAGCAGTGCACTGGGGCCCTTCCTACACAACAACTCACAGGAATAAAAATTGTAATTATTGATAGACTGCTGAGTACATACACACAGTACACAAATACGAACACCGAGAAACTTCTAAATACACACACAGACTTTGCTGAATGCACACAGATGTTGCTGAATGCACACAGGCTGATTTTTACACGTACACACAGACTGCTGAATCCAACACACACACAGCTGAGTCAATACACACACACACACAGATATACAGACTGCTGAGTCCATACACACACAGACTGCTGAGTCCATATACACACAGACAGACACACAGACTGCTGAGTCCATATACACACAGACAGACACACAGACTGCTGAGTCCATACACACACACACACACACACACACACACACAGAGTGCTGAGTCCATACACACACAGACTGCTGAGTCCTAGATACAGACACACACAGACTGCTGAGTCCATACACACACACACAGACTGCTGAGTCCATACACACACACACAGACTGCTGAGTCCATACACACATACAGACTGCTGAGTCCATACACACATACAGACTGCTGAGTCCATACACACACAGACTGATGAGTCCATACACACACACACACACACACACACTGCTGAGTCCATACACACATACAGATACACAGACTGCTAAGTCCAAACACACACATACAGATTGCTGAGTCCATACACACATACAGACTGCTGAGTCCATACACACACAGACTGATGAGTCCATACACACACACACACACACACACACTGCTGAGTCCATACACACACACACATACAGATTGCTGAGTCCATACACACATACAGACTGCTGAATCCATACACACACACACAGACTGCTGAGTCCATACACACATACAGACTGCTAAGTCCATACACACAGACACACACACAGACTGCTGAGTCCATACACACACATACTGCTGAGTCCATACACACACATACTGCTGAGTCCATACACACACACAGACACAAAGACATACACACAGGCACACAGACTGCTGAGTCCATACACACACACACATACTGCTGAGCAGGGCTGCCATCAGAAATTTTAGGGCCCCTGACACAACTCAAGATCTGGGCCTCCAGGGCCAGCCCTGAGCTGCCCACAAGGATGAAGGGTGTGTGTGTGTATAGTGGATGTAGAATGTGTGTCATGGATGCAGTGTGTATAGTGGATGTAGAATGTGTGTAGTGGATGCGGTATGTGTGTCATGGATGCAGTGTGTATAGTGGATGCAGATTGTACGTTTTGTGTAATGTATGTAATGTTTGTATGCATGCATTAGATGCAGAGTGTGTGTGTAGTGAATGTAGGTGTGTATAGTGAATGCAGAGTGTGTGTTTTTGTAGTGGATGTAGTGTGCATAGTAAATGTAGTATGTATAGAGCATGTAGTGTGTTTGTAGTGAATGTAGTGTGTTTGTAGTGAGTGCAACGTGTGTAAAGTGAATGCAGTGTGTGTGTGTGTGTGTGGTGCAAAGTGTGTTTAGTGAATGTAGTGTGTGTGTGTGTGTGTAATGCAGAGTGTGTTTAGTAAATGTAGTGTGTAGTGAGTGCAACGTGTGTATAGTGAATGTAGTGTGTGTGTAGTGCAGAGTGTGTTTAGTGAATGTAGTGTTTGTAGTGAGTGCAGAGAGTGTATAGTGAATGTAGTGTAAGTATGTGTAGTGCAGAGTGTGTTTAGTGAATGTAGTGTGTGTGTGTTTGTGTATGTGTAGTGCAAAGTGTGTATAGTGAATGTAGTGTGTGTGTGTGTGTGTAGAGCAAAGTGTGTTTAGTGAATGTAGTGTGTGTGTGTAGTGCAGAGTGTGTTTAGTGAATGTAGTGTTTGTAGTGAGTGCAGAGTGTGTTTAGTGAATGTAGTGTGAGTATGTGTAGTGCAGAGTGTGTTTAGTGAATGTAGTGTGTGTGTGTAGTGCAGAGTGTGTTTAGTGAATATAGTGTGTGTAGTGCAGAGTGTGTTTAGTGAATGTAGTGTGTGTGTGTAGTGCAGAGTGTGTTTAGTGAATGTAGTGTGTGTAGTGCAGAGTGTGTTTAGTGAATGTAGTGTGTGTAGTGCAGAGTGCGTACTTGCAAGGATGCAGTGTGTGTGTAAAATAGGGGGGAGGGGAGTATTATTTATTTGTGTATATTTCAATTTCCCCCCCCTCCCTGATTCTCACTGTGCCAGGGAGGGGGGAGATCGCATTCCCTGGTGGTCCGGTGGCATGGTGGAGCGAGCCAGCCGCGTTACATTGAAGAGGGGGCCCAGCAGCACACACTGTCTTCCTTTCCAGCTCCTCTCTGACTAACTCTCGCGAGACAGGTCTGCGTGCTGTGCGGAGCATTGCCATGGTAACCCATGGCAACGCGCTGGCGGCCGAAGGGCGTAGGGAAGTTAGACAGAGAGCAGCTGGAAAGGAGGACAGAGTGTGCTGCTGGGCCCCCTCTTCAATGTACAGGTAGCAGGGGGCCCTCTGTGCACATATATATAGCAAAAATTATATATAAGTGCACATAAGGAATGTGGGGCTCGGACTGCCAGAGTAGTTCGGGCCCCCCAGGACCGCCGGGCCCATGACAACCATTATGGTTGTTATGCCCTGATGGCGGTCCTGCTGCTGAGTCCATACACACACACATAGACTGCTGAGTCCATACACACACAGAGTGCTGAGTCCATACACACACACACACACAGACTGCTGAGTCCATACACACACAGACACACAGACTGCTGAGTCCATACACACACAGACTTCTGAGTCCATACACACACACACACACAGACACAGACACAGACTGCTGAGTCCATACACACACAGACACACAGACTACTGAGTCCATACACACACACACAGACATAGACTGCTGAGTCCATACACACACAGACACACAGACTGCTGAGTCCATACACACACAGACACACAGACTGCTGAGTCCATACACACACAGACGCACAGACTGCTGAGTCCATACACACACAGACTGCTGAGTCCATACACACACAGACTGCTGAGTCCATACACACACAGACTGCTGAGTCCATACACACACAGACTGCTGAGTCCATACACACACAGACTGCTGAGTCCATACACACACAGACTGCTGAGTCCATACACACACTGACTGCTGAGTCCATACACACACTGACTGCTGAGTCCATACACACACAGACTGCTGAGTCCATACACACACAGACTGCTGAGTCCAAACACACACACAGACACAGAATGCTGAGTCCATACACACACAGACTGCTGAGCAGAGGCGGCTCTAGACTTTATGAGGCCTTAGGCGTAACTCAAACATGAGGCCCCACTAACAAAAAAGTGTCACATATACACATTGATGCACAGTTTACCTGTGTATGTGCCTGAGAGTGTGTCTGACAGAGAGTATCCTTGTGTGTGAGAATGTATGAGAAAGTGTGTTGTGTGTATGGCGGGTGATGGTGTGAGGGGGTTGATGGTGAGAGGGAAAGGGAGGTGATGGTGAGAGGGAGAGCGGGGTGATGGTGAGAGTGAGCGGGGGTGATGTGAGAAGGAAGGGGGTGATGTGAGAAGGAGGGGGGTGATGTGAGAAGCAGGGGGGGTGATGTGAGAAGGAGGGGGTGATGTGAGAGTGGAGGAGGGGTGATGTGAGAGTGGAGGAGGGGTGATGTGAGAGTGAGGGGGGGTTGATGTGAGAGTGAGGGGGGGTTGATGTGAGAGTGAGGGGGGGTTGATATGAGAGTGAGGGGGGGTTGATGTGAGAGTGAGGGGGTGATGTGAGAGTGAGGGGGGTGATGTGAGAGTGAGGGGGGTGATGTGATGTGAGAATGAGGGGGGTAATGTGATGTGAGAGTGGAGGAGGGGTGATGTGAGAGTGAAGGGGGGTTGATGTGAGAGTGAGGGGGGGTTGATGTGAGAGTGAGGGGGTTGATGTGAGAGTGAGGGGGGGTGATGTGAGAGTGAGGGGGGGTGATGTGATGTGAGAATGAGGGGGGTGATGTGATGTGAGAAGGAGGGGGTGATGTGAGAAGGAGGGGGGTTGATGGTGAGGGTTGTGAGGGGGTGAGGCTGAGGGTGGTGAGGGGGTGAGGCTGAGGGGGGTGAGGGGGTGAGGCTGAGGGGGGTGAGGCTGAGGGGGTGAGGCTTAGGGGGGGGGGGATGAGGCTGAGGGTGGTGAGGAGTGAGGCTGAGGGGGGTGGGGGGTGATGCTGAGGATGGTGAGGGGATGATGCTACGGGTGGTTGCGGTGGGGGGGTTATGCTGAGGATGGTGAGGTGGTGATGCTGAGGGTGGTGAGGGAGGGTGATGCTGAAGGTGGTGAGGGAGGGTGATGCTGAGGGTGGTGGGGTGGTGAGGCTGAGGGTGGTGGGGGTGGTGAGGCTGAGGGTGGTGGGGCTTAGGGTGGTGCTGAGGGTGGTGGGGGGTGCTGAGGCTGGTGGGGTGGTGAGGCTGAGGGTGGTGAGGGGGTGAGGCTGAGGGTGGTGGGGAAGGTGGTGAGGCTGAGGGTATTGAGGAGGGTGGAGAGGCTGAGGTTATTGGGGAGGGTGGGGAGGCTGAGGGTGGTGCTGAGGCTGAGGGTGGTGTGGGGTGCTGAGGCTGAGGGTTGTGGGGTGCTGAGGGTGGTGGGGGTGGTGGGGAGGGTGGTGAGGCTGAGGGTGGTGGGGAAAGTGGGGAGGCTGGAGGTGGTGGGGAGGGTGGTGAGGCTGAAGTTGGTAGGGAGGCTGAGGGTGGTGAGGCTGAGGGTGGTGGGGAGGGTGGTGGGGCTGAAGGTGGTAGGGAGGGTGAGGAGGCTGAGGGTGGTAGGGAGGGTGGGGAGGCTGGCTGAGGGCGGTAGGGAGGGTGATGAGGCTGAGGGTGGTGGGGAGGCTGAGTCCATACATACAGACACACAAACTTCCTCACTAGCACACACACACACACACACACTAAGTCTACCTGTCACTGGAGGCTGTTGCTGGGGGTCAGCCATCTTCCATGCTTTCCAGCAGCAGCATGGGCTGCTGCTTAACGGCGGGGGCGGGGCTTGTGTGCGGGAGGCGGGGCTTCATTTGTGGGTGGGGCCTATGCTGGGGAGCCTGTCAGTGCTCCCTCCGGCCCCAGACAACACCTGACCCAGCGCTCCAGCTGCTCTGCCCTGCATTCCCTCGGGCTGTAACAGGCTGCCCTGCATTCCCTGCGGGGTCGTGACGGGAGGGGAGTTGATGCTCGTTACACCCTACCCAGGACTTCTTCTCCTTGTCCTAGGTCTCGGAGCCGTTACGTCTCCTCGCAGGCAAGGCACCGGGTGGGCTCCCCGGTCGGCGAGACAGCGGCGGAAGTTCCTCTTCCTGGATGTCAGGCGATCAGCACTGCAGCCCCCGCCGTTCAGGTGTCGGGGGGCTTGGCCGGTGAGTCCGGTGGGTCACTACACTCCAGCGCTTTAGTTACCACACTTCAGGCACTACTCCACTCATTGGGGCGGGGGGTGACACTAGCGGCATTGGTCAGGTGTGGGCTCCAGGAGCTGTGGCTACGGGCTCTCGGGTCGGGAATTCCACAGGGCCTAGTTCGGGCGGGGACATGGTGGTGCCGCAGGAAGTAGGGGAGGCTGGGAGTGAGCGGGCTGAGTTGACAGGGGGTATCCCCGACGCGGCTAGGCAGCACGCGTATGTATCTTTTGCGGGTCCGCTGGGGGTTCACTTGAAACAGGACGTAAAGGATAAGATATGGAAGGGTGAGTTCTGTGAGATTTTCTCCCTCCTCCCATTGGAGGACTTTATTGACCTCAAAGAGGAGGATAAGAAGGATGAGAAAAAGGAAGAGGAGGAAAAGAGGAAGCGGTATCGCAAGATTCCGAAATCCTTTGGTAATTGGTTGAGGGCCTTTTGCGTGCTGGCTAGCGTGCTCGGTGAGAAATCGCCAGGGTTATGCTCGTCTCTGTTTTGCTATCTGGATGGCATTTGGGAAGCGTACCGTACTTACGGGGGGTTGGCGTGGTGGCGGTATGACGAGCAGTTTAGGCAACGGCTGGCGGCTAATCCAGGTATGCGGTGGGATCAGATGGACCTGCCGCTCTGGATGAAGCTGATGATGGCGCAGAAAGCGCAGCCCTTTCAGAACTCGGCCGGCGCAAGGGGGCAGTCCGCCTCGTCGGCCACCTTACAAAAGGGCTTATGCTGGCTCTATAATGAGGGCCAATGCAAATAGGGGGCCACCTGTCGTTTCAAGCACGAGTGCTCCAGCTGCGGGGGCGCTCATGGGCTCAACCGCTGCTTCAAGAAGGGTAAGTCCGGAGGCGCCGGTGCGACTGTCGCGGCCGGGGGAGGGGGTGCATCCGCTTCCCCGGGGCTTAACCCCAGTGAGGCTAAGCGCGATGGAGCCGTGGCTAAGCCGCTACGGTAACAGGGCGGATGCTGCTGTGCTCCTGGCGGGTTTTGCGACGGGGTTTTTTATTCCGTTTCAGGAGCGGGAGGGGAGATCGGGGAGGCTGCGCAACCTGAAGTCTGTCGCTGACTTCCCGGACGTGGTGAGGGAGAAGCTGGGCAAAGAAGTCGGGTTGGGCCGCATGGCGGGCCCGTTCGCAGTGCCTCCGATGGAGGGCCTGCGGATTTCCCCACTTGGGGTGGTTCCCAAGAAGGAGCCGGGTAAATTTAGACTCATTCACCATCTCTCATACCCGAAAGGGGAGTCGGTGAATGACGGTATTAGTAAGGACTTATGCTCGGTGTCGTATCCGTCTTTCGACCGGGTGGTCGAACTGGTCAGGCGGGCCGGGCATGGGGCTCTGATGGCTAAAGTGGACATTGAAGCGGCGTTTTGGCTGCTGCCGGTCCACCCGGACTGTCATCACCTACTAGGGTGTTTCTTCGAAGGGGCCTACTTCGTGGACTTGTGCCTGCCCATGGGTTGTTCCATTTCGTGCTCCTATTTTGAGAAATTTAGCACTTTTCTCGAATGGGTGGTACGGGAGGAGGCGGGGAATCGTTCTATTGTGCATTATTTGGATGATTTTCTGTGTGTAGGGCCGTCTGATTCCTTGGAATGCCTGTACCTGCTGCGGACGGTTGAGTGGGTGGCGGGCCACTTCGGGGTTCCGCTGGCGGCGGATAAAACGGAAGGCCCGACCACGTGTCTGAGTTTCCTGGGACTGGAGATAGACTCAGGGCTGGGCGAATGTCGGCTGCCCCGGGATAAGCTGGACAGGCTTCGAGGGGCAGTGGCTGCTGTGGCTGGGGCGCGCAAGGTTACCCTGCGGCAGCTGCAGTCTTTGATTGGGCTGCTCAATTTCACGTGCCGGGTCATACCAATGGGGAGGGTCTTCAGTCGCAGTTTGTCGGCTGCTACCGCGGGGGTTCGGTCCCCGCACCATTTCATCCGGGTGTCGGCGGCCATGAGAGCGAACTTGGGCATCTGGGATGCCTTCTTGCGGGATTTTAATGGGACGGTGTTGTTCCGGCAGGAGGGCCAGTCGTCGGCCGAGCTGGAGCTTTTCACGGATGCATCGGGCAGTGTGGGCTTTGGGGCGTATTTTGGTGGTAGCTGGTGCGCGGAGAGGTGGCCGGACTCTTGGGGATCGAGCCCTCTTATGCGCAACTTGGCTTTCCTTGAGTTGTTCCCGTTGGTCGTTGCAATGGCACTGTGGGGCGACGGGCTGCACGATCGGAAGGTGGTCTTTTTCTCGGACAACATGGCAGTGGTACACGCGGTGAATCGTCAGTCTGCGGCCTCGAAGCCAGTGGTTAGGCTGCTTAGGCGACTTGTATTGCTGTGTATGTCTCGGAATGTTGTTTTTCGCGCGCGCCATGTTCCAGGCTATTTGAATGAGGTGGGTGATGCTCTGTCTCGTTTTCAGTGGTCCCGATTCTGGCTGGCAGCGCCGGGGGCATCGAAGGAAGGGCAGGCTTGCCCGGACGAGATTTGGCAGCTGGGAGCATCCTGCTTGGAGGACTTGTGAAGGCTTCCCTGGCACCGGCCACTTGGGCCTCGTACAGTAAGGTTTGGGGCTTGTGGGAGCGGTCGCTGGACGGGTTGGCCTTGGACGGCGTGGATGCCCTGCGGGATGCTTTCCTGTGGTACACCTGTCAGTTGCTGGCGAAAGGGTCGTCCCCTGCCGTGGTGGACAGGTCCATGGCGGCGATGGCGTTTTGGTTTAGGTGGCATGGGAAGGAGGACTTTACCAAGACCTTCAGGCAAGCCCTGAAGGGTTATCGCAAGGGACGCAGGTCGCCAGATACCAGGCGCCCGGTGTCGGTTAAGCTATTGGGGGATTTGGTGGGTCTATTGCCTGAGGTCTGTTTCGATGGGTTCGAGGCTTCGCTGTTCAAGGTGGCGTTTATTTTGGCCTTTTTTGGGGCATTCCGAATTGGGGAATTGGTGAGTGCTAATAAGTTGGTGCAGGGGGGTCTGCAAGTTTCGGGTGTTCGTGTTTTGGATAGGAAGGTAGTAGTGCACCTTGGCAGATCCAAAACGGACGTCCGCGGCGTGGGCCGGGACGTGACACTGTGGGCCTTGCCGGGCTCGGCTTTGCGCCCGTTGGCTGCTACGGCGGAGTACCTGGCGCGGAGGCCGGCGATAGGGGGTTCCTTGTTGGTACATGCTGACGGATCGTCCCTTTCTCGGTTCCAGTTCACGAAAGTTTTTCGGTTGGGCCTAGGTAAGTTGGGGCTTCGGGCTGAACGATTTGGAACGCACTTGTTCCGTATTGGGGCGGCCACGGAGGCAGCACGGTTGGGATTGGGGGACGAGGTGGTGAAGCGGATAGGGAGGTGGGAATCGGTAAGATTCCGTTCCTATGTCCGGTTGGGTTTGTTGGAGTGATGGACTTGGGGTCTATATAACAAAAAAAAAAAAAAAAAGGATAACTGAATAAATTAAAATGGAACACTTCAATGTTTTGGGCTGGGGTGGGGGTCTCTGTTAGACTTCCCTCACCATTTGTTTTCTCCTCCCCAGGGCGTGTGGCATGGATCGTGGGCCATTCGTTTGTCTTCTGGGCCGAGAGGAGGGCCGCAGCTCGAGCACAAGGCCAGCAGCTGGGTTTTCCGAGAGGCCAGTTGGCAGTTCGTTGGTTTGGGTATCGGGGGGTTTGCTGGGGGGATGTTTGTGGTGCACTGTTTAGGATGCTGGCGGCGGGGTTCGCGCCGGACTTGCTGGTCCTACATGTGGGGGGTAATGACCTGGGCCTTACGCCGCAACGCCGGCTGGTGAAGTGGATGAAGCAGGACATTAACAAGTTGAGAGGCCTGCTTCCGGGGGTCATGTTAGTTTGGTCGGAAATTGTCCCGCGGCGCCGGTGGGGGTACGCACGGGATCCGGTGGCTATGGATAGGTGCAGGAAGAAAGTGAACAGCTTGATGGCAAGCTTTGTCCGGAAGGTGGGGGGTGTGGTGGTGAGGCACCTTGAGCTGGAGGAAGGGTTGCCAGGATACTACCGCTCGGATGGTGTTCATCTCTCGGATGTGGGTTTGGACCTGCTCAACTTGGGTTGGCAGGATGGTATACGGATGGCACTGTTTCTTCGGGGTGGCGGAGCTCAGACAGCTTAAGGGGTCAAGGTCTGAGCTTGTGGCGGGACGGGGAGCTGAAGGAGAGGAAATAGGCTCCCCAGGATGAACGTGAGGTGGAATAAACAAATTGTGGTCATCGGTGGTTGAGAGGTTTCGAGTCCTGGAGGTGGCTCAGAACCTGGTGGGGCAGGGGTATCCGGGTATACCCCTGCCGTGGTTAATGGATGGTTGGCACTTTTACAATTGGTGGATTGGAATAATGTTGGTGTATGTTATAAATATGTATATGTGTTATTATATGGGGGTCATTGCCTTTTGTATGGTAGCCGAAGGAACAGGATGCGAGGGGGCGGAGTATGGGGGGCAATGACCCATGTTTATCTGTTAATTTATTATCGTTATTATTATTATTATTATTATTAATATTATTATTATTATTGGTTAATAAAGCTGTGGACAAATTTCCCCATATTCATTAGTGTCTGTGT
This sequence comes from Pelobates fuscus, assembly GCF_036172605.1. Taxonomy (NCBI): domain Eukaryota; kingdom Metazoa; phylum Chordata; class Amphibia; order Anura; family Pelobatidae; genus Pelobates; species Pelobates fuscus. The sequence goes on along the minus strand of NC_086317.1, from coordinate 270,315,835 downwards.
GTTATTGGGTTAGGATATGGGTTTGGTTTGTCCTGGATTCCGACTGCCCAAAATGGCGACTATACACCTGTCATGTAGCCCCATGTAGCTAGAGCGCAGCTAAGCGGAAAAAGGCCTTGACAGGGGTTAGGAGGCGGGCTTAGGAGGAAGTAAGCAAGGGTTGGAATTATGGGTAAGTAGGATTGGCTATTTAAATGAGCAGCCATTTTAGGTGAGTCATTCTAACTTTCTACCTGGTTGAGTTTGTCCCACCCACCCTCCCTTTGTTTGTTATGTGTTTATTTACCCGTTTCTTTCACAGCGGCGGGACGGGGAGCTGAAGGAGAGGAAATAGGCTCCCCAGGATGAACGTGAGGTGGAATAAACAAATTGTGGTCATCGGTGGTTGAGAGGTTTCGAGTCCTGGAGGTGGCTCAGAACCTGGTGGGGCAGGGGTATCCGGGTATACCCCTGCCGTGGTTAATGGATGGTTGGCACTTTTACAATTGGTGGATTGGAATAATGTTGGTGTATGTTATAAATATGTATATGTGTTATTATATGGGGGTCATTGCCTTTTGTATGGTAGCCGAAGGAACAGGATGCAAGGGGGTGGAGTATGGGGGGCAATGACCCATGTTTATCTGTTAATTTATTATCGTTATTATTATTATTATTATTAATATTATTATTATTATTGGTTAATAAAGCTGTGGACAAATTTCCCCATATTCATTAGTGTCTGTGTGTTATTGGGTTAGGATATGGGTTTGGTTTGTCCTGGATTCCGACTGCCCAAAATGGCGACTATACACCTGTCAAGTGTTCTGTACAATGGCATTAGCACTTCTCTCTTTCTTTTTTTTTTTTTTTTTTTAATTTTTTTATTTTTCAAAAAAATGTATCACAATAGACAATACAGGACAGTACAGGACTTTAAAAAAAAATATATATAGACAATAAAACAATAAATACATTTCGACAGTACTAGCCCTCTAAGATACTGAATCTTTTAGTTTATTACCCTTAATTATCCTCTTAATTATAAATTGGACGACATACCAAATTTAGTATCTTTACTTAAACTTGAGAGAACCTTAAATAACTATTTACTGTCTATGATAAACCATGTAAGCATAAAAACAAAACGAACATAAAATCACACTGTGCCGAGATCTATATATATCCTGATAAATAATACCTTACTATAGGGCTTGATATTTTCCCCTTTACTTTTTCCCTTTCTTCTACTTTCTCTTTTTTTTTTTTAAATGTACATTATTAATAGCCAAGAAAACGGCTTTATATAGAGATGCAAAATATATAAACATTACAGCCCCAAGACGTATCAACAATGTTAGCTCTGTAAGATGAAAAATTATTTTAAAAAAATTCTGATCTGTCTATATTCATAAGTCACAGAAAGTTTATCATCTTTTATTCTTCTCAAAAGAATTTTTTTTTTTTTTTATTGTTCGCTACGTAGTTTTTTAGCAGTAGTGTCCAATACTCATACTGTGCTAAAATCAAATAATGGATACCACTATTTTCCTTATGTAGGGCTTAACTTTTTTACCCATTCCTCCCATTGTTCTATTCTAGGATTAGTATAATTGTCTTGTCTCAGGATTCCAATCTCCATTTTGCAATGGTTCAGGACCTGAAATTTTATCATGTCCCAAATGGGGGAATCAGATAATTTCCAATATCTCGCCAATGTTGCTTTGGTCTCCGTTAGAATGTGGATCACTATATCTTTTTTGCTTCTTGAAATTCTAGGCCAGCCTAGATGTAATACAAAGGACTTACAGGTAAAGTCAAGATCTACTTTTATCACCTCTTGACAAAATGTTGCTACTTTGTTCCATAGTTGCCTTAGGTTTGGGCATGACCACCAGATGTGGACATAGTCTGCTCTAGATGAGCCACATCTCCAACACTTATATTGAGAGGATGGGTACATTTTTGCCAGTTTAGTGGGGACATAATGCCATCTATTAATGATCTTATAATGACTTTCAGATGAATTTAAACAATGAATAGCCTTAGTTACGGCATTATTTGCATTTATCCACTCATTTCTTGTAATAGTAACCTGTAGGTCTTTTTCCCAAGATACAAGGGCTGGAAATGTTGGGCTCGATTTATATAATTTATATAGTTTAGCACAATGTGATACTAAATTTTTATTACTTTTAGAGTTAATTAAATTCATGAATGTATGTAATCCTTCAGATGACTCTATGGCCCTATGTTTATGTAGAAAATGTTTTATCCTTAAATATGTAAATTTCTCTCTATAGGGAAGGGAAAATAGCTGCCTAATGTCCTCAAAGGACATAATTTGATTCTGTTGCATTATTTGATCTATATTATTAATACCATTAGCCGTCCAGTTTTTTATATTTAAATCTTCTATATTGACTGTCAAAATGCTGAAGGGTATATCCGTGATAATTTTATCCAGTATCTTAAGTCTCTTTTTCCAGTTTTTCCACTGCCATAATAAATTATCCGTAATTAGGCCTATGTTTGTATTATTTCTCTTTTGTAGACTCCAAAATATAGCTAATAAGTCTGGAGATCCCAGTCTTGTGGCTTCTATTTTTGCCCAAGCTTCCTCTGCGGAGCTCTCTTTTAGTGATATAATTAAATGAGCCAATGCGCATGTCTCATATATCTCTAAAATATCTGGGACCCCCAACCCACCTTTTTTGGAACTCATATTTAGTATTTTTTTTATTCACCCTCGGTTTTTTTTTCAGCCATATAAACTTCTCAAAAGCTGTCTGTATCATTGTAAGCCATGGTTTTGGGATTTTAAGAGGTATCATGCGGAATATATAGCTCCATTTGGGCATTAAATATGATTTTACAACATTTATTCTCCCAATCCATGATATCTCTGCAGTTCTTAGGTCTTTAAGTTGTTTATTTATTTGTTTCATCATAGGGAGAATATTGTTCTCTATGATTTTACTTGGGTTACTTGTAATTTTGATACCTAAATATTGCAAATGTTTCTTAGCCCAAGCGAAGTCATATTTATTCCCAATCTTCCCTCTATCTTCCTTACTTAGATTTTTTGCTAATATAGTTGTTTTATCTACATTCAGCTTGAGATTGGAATAATTTCCAAATTCAGTTATAACTTTCATCAATTCATCCAATGATGGTACAGGATCTGTAATGGAGATTAGGACATCGTCCGCATATAGTGATAATTTATAAACTTCCTGACCGATTCTGACACCTTTAATCTTTAAGTTTTCCCTAATTTCACAGGCTAGAGGTTCGATATATAACAAGTAGAGCAGCGGCGAGAGAGGGCACCCCTGTCTCGTCCCATTGCTTATTTTAAACCAGTCGGATGTTATACCTCTCCCTATAGTTCTAGCCCTTGGGAAAGAATATAAAGCCATTACAGCGTCCATTAGCCATCCACCAAAACCAAAAGCCCTCATAGCTGCTATCAGGAAGTCCCACCTGACCCTATCAAAGGCCTTCTCTGCATCCAATGATAGGGCCAGAAATGGGACTCCCGAATCGTTAGTGCTATCTAGGATATCAATTATTTTTCTCACACTATTACTGGATAGTCTACCTTTTATGAAACCGACCTGATCTTTATGAATCATAAAAGGTAAGACGGAGCTGCTGAGGACTGAAGGCAGGAGAGAGACGTCGTCGTATTGTTTATGCTGATTGAATTTAAAGCGTTGACATAGACGGAGGAGATAAAAGATTACAGAGGTCATAGAAGCCAGTGAAAAAAAGAGAAAGATAAAGCTCAGCAGAAGCATTAACTCTACACAGACATGTGAGGTCTGGAGATGCAGTGAAGCTGGGTGAGATCTAATATACTAATATCATAGGCGTGCGCAGCCTGTTGCATTAGGGTGTGCACCCTAAAGCACAAACACACACGCCGCGTGTATATGTATTTTTATATACACATACACATACATATATATACATACATACATACACACACACATATATACATATATTTACATATATATATATATATATATACAAATACAAATATACGTAGGTGCAGTGTGTGTGATTGTGAGCAGTGCAGTGTGTGTGTGATTGTGAGCGGTGCAGTGTGTGTGTGATTGTGAGTGGTGCAGCGTGTAAGGGGTGCAGTATGTGTGATTGCGAGGGGTACAGTGTATGTAATTGTAAGGGGTACAGTTTGTGTAATTGTGAGGGATTCAGTGTGTGTGGGGTACAATGTGTATGATTGTGAGGGGTGCACTGTGTGGGCGACAGGGGTTAGGAGGGGCAGCGACAGGGGTTGGGGGGGTAGAGGGACAGGAGGTAGGGGGGTGAAGGGGCAGTGACAGGCGGTAGCGGGGGTAGACGGTTAGTGACAGGGGTTAGGGGGGTAGAGGGGTAGTGACAGGGGTTAGGGGGGTAGAGGGGTAGTGACAGGGGTTAGAGGGGTAGTGACAGGGGTTAGAGGGGTAATGACAGGGGTTAGGGGGGTAGTGACAGGGGTTAGGGGGGTAGAGGGGCAGTGACAGGGGGTGGGGGGGAGTGGAGAGGCAGTGACAGGGGTTGGGGGGTGGAGAGGCAGTGACATGGGTTAGAGGGGGTAGAGGGGCAGTGACAGGGGTTAGGGGGTAGTGACAGGGTTTAGAGGGGTAGTGACAGGGGTTAGGAGGGTAGAGGGGTAGTGACAGGGGGTGGGTGAGTGGAGGGGCAGTAACAGGAGTTAAGGGGGGGTGGAGAGGCAGTGACATGGGTTAGGGGGGCAAAGGGGCAGTGACAGGGGTTGGGGGGGTAGAGTGGTAGTGACAGGGGTTGGGGGGGTAGAGGGGTAGTGACAGGGGTTGGGGGTAGAGGGGCAGTGACAGGGGTTTGGGGGGTAGTGACAGGGGTTGGGGTAGAGAGGTAGTGACAGGGGATGAGGGGGTAGTGACAGGAGTTAGGTGTGTAGAGGGGTAGTGACAGGGGTTATGGGGGTAGTGACAGGGGGTAGAGGGGTAGTGACAGGGGTTAGGGGGTAGTGACAGGGGTTAGAGACAGGGGTTAGGGGGTAGTGACAGGGGTTAGGGGGTAGTGACAGGGGTTGGGGGGTAGAGAGCTAGTGACAGGGGATGAGGGGGTAGTGACAGGAGTTAGGGGGGTAGAGGGGCAGTGACAGGGGTTGGGGGGGTGGAGAGGCAGTGACAGGGGTTAGGGGGGTAGAGGGGCAGTGACAGGGGTTAGGGGGGTAGTGACAGGGGTTAGGGTGGTAGAGGGGTAGTGACAGGGGTTAGGGGGTAGTGACAGGGGTTAGAGGGGTAGTGACAGGGGTTAGGGGGTAGTGACAGGGGTTAGGGGGTAGAGGGGTAGTGACAGGGGTTAGGGGGGTAGTGACAGGGGTTAGGGGGTAGTGACAGGGGTTATAGGGGTAGTGACAGGGGTTAGGGGGTAGTGACAGGGGTTAGGGGGTAGTGACAGGGGTTAGGGGGGTAGTGACAGGGGTTAGGGGGTTAGAGGGGTAGTGACAGGGGTTAGGGGGTAGTGACAGGAGTTAGGGGGTAGTGACGGGTTAGGGGGTAGAGGTGTAGTGACAGGGGTTATGGGAGTAGTGACAGGGGGTAGAGGGGTAGTGACAGGGGTTAGGGGGGTAGTGACAGGGGTTAGGTGGTTAGAGGGGTAGTGACAGGGGTTAGGGGGTTAGTGACAGGGGTTAGGGGGGTATGGGGGCAGAGGCAGGGTGGGGGGGGGCAGTGAGTGACAGGGGGCAGAGGGGGGGTTTAAATACCTGCCCTGGTGGTCCAGTGGACGCCCTCTCTCTTCAGTCTGCAGCTCCGCCGGGAGTGAGCTGCAGACCACACGGTGAGTCTCGCGATCTCCAGTCAGAGCGTTGCCGCGGCAACGCTCTGACAGGCTGGAGATCGCGAGACACCTCAGTCTGCAGCTCACTCCCGGCGGAGCTGCAGACTCAGGATCAGGGCAGACGGACAGGAGGGGCCTCGCACCCGGCGGCATTGTGGGCAAGCCGCCGGGCCCCCTCCTGTGTCGGGTCCTCGGTCATAGACCGAGGACCCGACATTTTAGTCTGCCCAGAGGTAGTGCAGCACGGGGGTGTGATTAGGGTGTGCCCAGGCACACCCGGCACACCCCGTGCGCACGCCTATGACTTATATGTGTCTGCTCTGAAGGGAACCAAGTAGATTTGGGACTATATTGTTCTCCTACTGAGAGGGAAGAGAAAGGGAAGGAGGGAAGGAAAGGAAGAAAAGGAACACAAAAGGCTGTTAGTAAATGCTACCAATTACTTATATTCATCAGATATCTGTTTCACTCTGCATATGAACATTTTTTTTTTTTTTGTGCTTTAAAGAGACAGTACACCATTCTTTTGTATCTTTCTTTCTTTTTTTTTTTTTTGCAGTTCAATACTTTCTTTTCAACTATCTAGGAAAACATATTTTGGAATTTAAAAATTGGAGTTATATTATAGAGGACTTATTTGAACAAACCGAAAAGCCTTAATTAATACACAGGCTTTGAAAGAGAAAGTGTCCAGCATAGGCAATCATTTAAAAGCTGCGAACAATCCCAGTAAATTTGAGTAAATTTGGGTGAGATATAGGAGATAAAATATCTCAATCTATACTGTGAAGAGAGACCTTAACGGGGTATACCGATTTATGGGAAGTAAGAAGAAATAATAAAAAGGAGAAAAAAAAAAAAGGAAAAAAAAGGGGAAAAAAGAAAAAAAAAGTGGAAACATCTTTATTACCTAGCACGGTTCGCTGTCGCTTGAATTGTCTTTAAACAGCCCCTTCCATTTCAACCAAAGTCTCATTTAATCTTTAATCTCACTTTAAAAAAGGGACTATACGGGGGGGCGGGGCTTGACCAGCTAGCTAAACAGACGCATGTTACACGAGCTCCTGGGCCCATCAAGCCTAAAATCGAACTTACAGGCAGCCACGCTGTGGAATCTACCGGCAAACTAGCCAGCTACAAGGGGGAGACCGAGAGGATCCGAGCGATACCAAACTCGGAGCCCGTTGGGACCCTTTGCGGCCTACAAGCACGCCAGATGCTGGAGAGACGGCCGCTCCCCAGCGCTGGTAACCACCAAGCATGGCGGACTTCTACCTCCCTCCCCCCCATGGACCGGCGGGGGTCATCCTGGTCCCAGGAGGCTACCCACCTCTGCACTCGATGGCTACTAGGCAGAGTGACGAAGCGGCACCCAAGATGGCGGGAAACACGAGCAGCACCACAATAGAGGCCTACCTTGCAGCATCCCAGGCAAGACTTGACCGCATCTTCGCCAGATTCTGGGCTACACTGGCAACACGGCAAAAAAGCACATCGGAGCCTGTCCGGCCCGCAGCTGAACCGGCGACGCAACAAACTCGCTCCCGCAGACCCACCGAACACCCGACACAACTGGGCGGTAGGGTGAAAAGGCGACGCCCCCGCAAGAAGCGGCACACGACGAAGAAATGCACGCCGGCCTCCCCACGAAAACAGGGAACATACTGCGATAAGCAAGCAGCAGGGGAAAGAGAGGACGGTGCCCAAACTCACAGAAACCGGACACATTCAGCCCTGCAAGATGGCGGAGCATCGAGCAGAGACGCCACATGGCTCCCAAATGCAGAACAGCCCTGCACTCCCACAGAAAACAGCTCGCAGCAGAAAGACGGTCTGCTCCAACATGATCAGCGACTGCCCCACAGACTGGGCATCGGATGAGAGATGGCGAAGACCCAAACTGCCTGCAGACGCCCTACCGTGTCACCGCTGGTACAGAGGACTCTATAAACCACATCTAAAGTGGTGGACTCCTGTTACTAATCAACTCATAAAAGCTGACGTTAACCTTCACAGTTATTTTGAATGCACACACGACCTAACATACTACTAACCAAACACACTCGCATCATAGCCAGTCAGGTCAGTTAACTATTGCTGTTACAGCTAGCAGTTACCTACACCTTGACCTACTCAGCATGCATACTTTTTGTTTCATTTAATTCTTAAACCCAGCCAGTCATCTAGCCTGCTCAATAGTTAGGATTAATAACTCTGGTGGGTACCACATTCTCATTCAACTATAATTTAATTTTTAAAGCGCTAGATACGCATACACCCACTGTTACCTCTGCTAACACAGAGATACACACGCATCACCTAAAGAGCTACTAGTTCTGTTATATGCATGTTTAGCCTAGCAAGTTATACTATAAACATGATGTCTAATCGTATGATATTTTCTTGTAATATAAAAAAAAAAAATGTGCCATCTAACCGGCCACGCTTTGTAATGTTATGAAAATGCATGTAGAAGCTGTCGTGGCTCTACACGCTCGTTGTTCAACTATGCACAAGAAAAATAAAGAATTAAAAAAAAAAAAAAAGGGACTATACTCCTTGACATTTATGGACTAAAACAGAGAAATTTTTCTTTAAATAAGTATCAGGCGCCTGAACAAAATATAAGCCTGAAAGAGAAGATAAAGAGAGGAGAGAAAGAAAAAGAAAGGGGTTGACCTCCTGGAGTGAAAAAGAGAAAAAAAAAAGGGGGATAAAAGCAAGGAGAGAAGGATAAAAGAAAGAAAAAAGATGTCAACTAGAAGAAATCAAGATCTAAAGCTCTCTTCCAGTAAAGATAAAGAGAAGGAGAGGGACAAGAGAGAGAAAAAGGAAATTAAAGAGAAAAGATTATCTAATTTTTTCACATCTCAAACTGAAAAATCAATATCAGAAACACCCTCAAAAGAAGTTAGTCCTAACAGTAAAGAGAGAGATACAACTCAGATGGAGACTGTAAAAGTGATAGATACTTCTCAGATAACCCCAGACTTCCTCAAAAACTGTTTTGAGCAACAATTATCTGATATAAAACAAGAGATTACGAACAATAACTCTGAATTAAAAAAGGAGATAAAAGAAATTGGACAAAAGATCAGACTGGTTGAAGACAAATTGGAACATACAGAATGTTCTATTGTAGAACAACAAGAAATACAGGAGAAACTCCAAAAGAAAATTCAAGAATTAGAGATAAAGATCATAAATATGGAAGATCGCTCCAGACGAAAGAATCTGAGGATAAGAAACATATCAGAAGATATAAGTCAAGACAAATTGGAAGATTTCCTAAAATCGTACTTTGTGGAATTAGGAATCCAGATGGATGAGAAATACAAATTCCTGGAAAGACATCACAGAATCCAGAAACCAAGTAATCTACCAAAAGAAATCCCAAGAGATGTAATGGTGTGATTTAACTCCTATATTTTTAAGGAGGAAATTAGAAAAGCATCAAGGCAAAACAGTAAGAAAGAAGAATTTAAAGATATCAAGGTGTTCCCAGACCTATCATATGAAACAAGGAAAAAAAGACGTTCCTATGCGCCAGTGACTGAGTCTCTAAGGAAAAATAATGTCAAATACTACTGGGGTTTCCCATCGAGACTTATAGTGGTACATGAAGCAAAATCTGTATTTTTTGATAATGTGACCTCCGCTAATATCTGGCTGCAAGAGAGGGCTTTGAAATGAGATTAGAGGAAAATGTAATATATATTAACTAAGAGAGTGAGGGAATGTACATTGACTAATATTTTTATAAGAATTACACAAAGGAGTACGTGTGCAGATGATTCACTCGATTATAATACTGAAAATGCTGGTATAGGGGGAAAAAGTTAAGGTAAAGGGAGAGAGAGTCTAAATGGATGATTGATGATAGATAATGGAATAATCTACCAATTAGAAATGCCAAACCTTTAAAGGGGGAAAAGTAAAGAGAACAGAGGGAAAATTGATGAGAACATTATATGCTTGGTTTTGATAATCAATAGAGAATGAAATAGTTAATAGATACAGAAAGAAATACAGAAGGAATAAATAGATTAAAGGCACTTAGATGATTTAGGATTTTTTTTTATATATATATATATTTATCTATCTATTTATTTATTTTTAGTTTAAATTATTCGATTCTAATAGACTCACAGAGTTTATTTTCTTGGGTGATTTGGACGCTGTCTCTTTATTTATTTATTATTCTACTTACCCCTTTTTTTTTTTTTTTTCTTATTCTAGTTTAAAATATCACAAATTGGTGGTTTAACTCTCTTAGTAGAATAAGAACATAAGAGAACATTTGTAAAAATTTGAGAAATGGGGGAGAAAGGGGAGGAAATCTAACACTATATAAATGTACAAAAGAAAAGATATAACACTTTTAATATAATAATATCCTTTGAAATAAAGGAAATAATAATTAACACTTAGACACTATAATACGTTTAATAAATTTGCACAACCTTTACCTACTAAGGAAGATTGTGAAAGGGGTGAATATTTTTATTCATAATATTTTTTTTTCTTTTTCCATTCAAATATGCGTGTTTAACTTGTGAAATAATAAATTGTTTGACACTAAATTAAGGAATTAGATATAAAAGGGAATTAGAGGTGGTGTAAAGGGAGAAGAAAATAGTCACAACAAAAGTTATCGTTAATGATAATACACAGCAAGTATCATAAAATAGTTCACTCTGAAGTTAAGAAAAGATCCATAGCATATAAATAGATAAGTCAATAAAGCCGAATAATATATAACGTATAAAGAACTTATTTTTCCCCTACCCTCTCCATATCCCCTTTAGTATCCCTATTCGTTACATTGTGATACCCTCTTCTGAACTCTGATACACTGCATCTCGCTAGACTGAGGCGAGGCTTAATCCCCATATTACTCCAATATTAGATGGAGTTTGGATGCCACACCATAGGGAATAGGGTGTGGATTCCTGTCCCCAACAAAGGGGGTTGGAGACGGGATGCTTCATGTATTTTTTACATGAGGGACCATGGTTTTTACCATGTTTTATTTGTTGTTGTTTTTTCTTTTTTTCTTTTTTCTTTTGTTGTTGTGTTGACTGTGCCGAGACTATGTCCTATTCTTCTACTTTCTCCGAATGGTTACAATTCTGACACTTAATGTACAGGGTTTAAATAATCCACATAAAAGATCCATGGTATTTGAATATATTAAAAAAGAAGGTGCAAAAATAGTTTTGTTGCAAGAAACTCATTGGTTAAGGAAAGATACAAAAAGATTTATTCCTAATACTTTTAATATCAAAATATGTTCTTCACTAGAGGATAAAAGAAAATGTGGGGTTGCCTTCCATGTAACCAGTGACATAGATATACAGATTATGTACCAGGAAATAGATAAAAACGGAAGATACACTATAGTAATATGTAAAATACAAAATGAAATATATACAATAGCGAATTTATATGCACCTAATGTTAAACCTATTGGCTTTATACAAACGGTACTAAACAAAATAGATAATATTAAAAAGGGAAAAGTCCTTATAGGGGGAGACTTTAATTGCATTATGGATGAAACGCTAGATAGAAACTCACTTAAAGGGGTTATCCAAAACAAAAAAACATCAAACCAGCTTAAACTTTCAGTAGGTAGACATGGTTTGTTAGATATATGGAGAATCTACCACCCCCAAGAAAGGGACTTTACGTGCTTTTCAAAAGTTCATTATACATATTCAAGGTTAGATCTATTCTTGGGTACAGTAGAGACATCACTTAAGATAAAGAAGGTCATAATTCAGGAAGTTACTTGGTCAGACCATAACCCGGTTATATTAGACCTTAATATAAGCCCAGATAATAAAATAAGGAACAGTTGGAGACTAAATGATCTTTTATTAAAAAATTCTCAAGAAATAGAGAAAGTGAAAGAATTAACTAAATGTTTCTTTGAAGATAACCAAAACAAAGGTACATCAGATGTAGTAGTTTGGTGCACCTATAAGGCAGTCCTGAGAGGGCACTTTATCAAAATGGGTTCAATAAGAAATAAGAGTAGAAGTTCCTCCTTGACAGACCTATATATTTCGCTAAATGCTCTAACAAGGCTTAATAAAGATAACCCCTCCAAACAAATGAGTGAGAATATAGATAAAATTAAAGAAAATATTAATGAAATTCTATGGCAGCAAACCGCCAAAAAATTGGAACGCTTAAGAATAAAATGGTATTACAGAGGCAACCGGGCAAATAAAATGCTTACAAATAAAGTTAAAGGATTTAGAATGGCCACGAGGATACAGAAAATTACAACTGAGGAAGGGCCACAACTAACCCCTGAAAAAGTTGGTAAAGCATTTAACTCTTTTTATCAAGAGCTATATAACTTGCCTAACCAACCCAACAATCCAGAAACATATTTTAAAAATAAAAAGATGAAACAGCTATCAGCAGAACAGGTTAATAGTATCAACAAACCTTTCACTGAATTAGAGATTAAGGAGGCAATAGATACGTTAAAAAAGAATAAAACTCCAGGCCCGGATGGCTATCCTAACATATTTTATAAGCAATTTAAGGAAGAATTGGCGCTCCATTTGAAAAATGTATTTAATAAAATTGTGGAGGAAAAGGTCATCCCGGAGGAAATGCTATATGCAAACATTATCCCTATACATAAGCCAGAAAAACCACCAGATCAAGTAAGAAGCTATAGGCCTATTTCCCTGCTAAATTCGGATATAAAGATATATGCTAGCATTCTAGCGAATAGGTTGCACTTCTCTCTTTCTACTGCTAATGCCTCTCCCTCTACAACCAAGCATTCTGCTAGCATTTCCTGCTGCTCTATTACATTGTCTGCCGATCTTTGTCATCAGAAATAATCACCCCTAAATCCCTTTCCTCAGATGTTGAGGTTAGGACTCTGTGTTTTTACGTCCAAGATGCATTATTTTGCATTTATCCACATTAAATGTCAGTTGCCACAACTCTGACCATTTTTCTAGTTTACCTAAATCATTTGCCATTTGGCTTAGTATCATCAGCAAAAAGACATACCTTACCATCAAGACCTTCTGCAATATCACTAATAAAAATATTAAAGAGAATGGGTCCAAGTACAGATCCCTGAGGTACCCCACTGGTGACAAGCCGAAGCTTTGAATATACTCCATTGACTACAACCCTCTGTTGCCTGTAACACAGTCACTGCCTTACCCATTCAACAACATTGGAATCCAAACTTAAAGATTGCAATTTATTGATAAGCCTTCTATGTGCAACAGTGTCTGTAACGGACCGTTTCACTTACAAGAGGATAAAACCCAGTTTAGGCGATAATCCCCTTTACAGATGCACAGGCAGCTACTGCAAACACCATTCTCCCGACTGGAGACACACGAACACTGGAACAGCTGAACAAGAAAAGCAGACATCGGCTTACACTCCTGGCAGTCAGCATACAATCCCATTCCCCAAAGAACGAGACGACACATCGCTTTGAGGGTTAAGCAAGAACTCAGGACTGGGACACCCAGTCTGGCTTTTATTACAAACAAGTACATACAGGACACTCCCAGGGGGAGGATGAAATTAACCAATCACATGGATGTACCTCCCACACATTTCCTCCCCTTAGATTAACACTTAACATAATTATACCGTACACGCTTTTCCCCAATTCCTGGATGTACCCCAAATACATATGCTACACCTCCAAAACAAAACTTATTCAGGGGGACAACATATTCAAGAATCAGGTCATTCGGATGAATGGTTCGGGAGATATGAGGTTCCAAAGATTTGACCGACCGCATGGGTAAAGTATCCGAAAACAGTTCCATGCATTTTGGCCCTGCGGTCGGTCACAAACAAGTGAATGAAACAGACGAATTACTGGTGTTATAGAGACTAAGGGGGATTCGCATGAATCCCCTAGTTCGTATGTTTCTTTCTACCGAACAGCGGGCCGTTCGGTAGTTTCCCCACGAAATCCTGGAAGTCTGGAGGTCTCAGCGGTGTTTGCCTAGTCGAGTGTCCGATTTCAGTTCCAGACACTCGACGGCAAAACACCGCTGTTCGGTAGTTTAAGATGGCCGCCGCCACGTGTTTGTTTCCCGAATGGCGGCCACCCAGAGGACAAAGAATACATTACATGGATTGCCAATTACCTGTTTGCAACATTGTTGCAAACGGTAATTGGAGGCACACTTATTCCTGGGTGGTCTGGTTGTTCGGTAGTTTCACTCAATATAATGAATGGAGTGATTCTACCGAACAATGAGATGAATGCTGCATACATATCACCCAGGTTAAACTTAACACATGAATACATATACAATATTACAGGCAGTACACTAGAATATGCTTCACAGTCTTAAAGGGACAGTAGTCCCAAAAGTCCCAATCTGTTCATAGATGATTTTAAAGGGCCGGTAGCAGCAATATAAATTATTACATGCCCAAATAGAGTTTTTATAGAGCAATATGTCCAGGGGCCGTAGTCGCAGGGCAGGAGGCTAGCAACCAGGCCTCTCCAGTTCACAGTGGCGAAGCTGGTTTCGCCACAGTGTCAAAAGCCTTACTGAGATCTAGGTAAGCAATATATACTGCACCATCCTGGTCTATTATTTTAGTTACCCAATCAAAAAAATCAATAATATTAGTTTGGCATGATCTCCCTGAAGTAAACCCATGTTGTCTCTGATCTTGAAATCCATGTGTTTTTAGATGTTCAACAATCCTATCCTTTAACATGGTTTCCATTACTTTCCCCACTACTGAAGTAAGGCTTACTGGCCTATAGTTGCCCGACTCCTCCCTACTACCTTTCTTGTGAATGGGCACAACATTCGCTAACTTGCAATCTTCTGGGACTACTCCTGTTAACAATGATTGGTTAAATAAATCTGTTAATGGTTTTGCTAGTACACCACTAAGCTCTTTTAATAACTTTGGGTGTATTGCATCAGGTCCACCATTTCAGATTTATGGCCTCATAAACAAAAAAAATCCACACACATACAAGAAAGCATTCTCACAACATTCCAACATTATTAACAAAAGTGAGGTGGGCACACCTGATTATCAGCCATAAACACTGGATAAAGAAAATTAGTACAGATAAGGGTAGTTATGCCCTATAAGGACCTTTTAAGAATGGAATATTTAAATATATTCTGTATATAATCTTCATAGGTAATTACTTTGGGGAATCTTACTTCCTGACATTCAATGTGGCGCAAGTCATCAAGTCACCAGAAATGTTACTCTAAAGGATTTGGGCTGTACCAATTTTAAAAAGAGGAAAAGAGAGAGTCTAATATCTCTTAATCCTCAATTTGTATTGATAATATTCTCTAAGTGAGTGCGAATATAAAGAATGAAAAAAATTGAGTGTGCTGAAAGTTTAAAAAAAATAAGCAAAAAAAGTTTTAAAAAAGTAAAAAAAATACATTTAAAAATGCTCATTACCACTACACCTGGAACAAACTAGATAAAAAATGATCCCACGCTAAGGTTTAAAATATGTCTTTTAGGGGGGCGGAGCTTAACTGGTGAAAAGAACGTTCGCATGTCTGCTGAGCTCCGGGCCACAGCAAGGGCAGCAAGGGCCACAACGGGGCAAACCCACTACAGAGAGACCCCAGCATCCAAACGAGCCTAATGGGTCGGAAAAATAAAAAACTAAAACCAGAAAAGCCCACGAATGGCCGTTATGGCGGCAGGCGCATGGCACCTCGCGCTCCAATATGGAGTCTACACATGGCGGGTGCTCTGACTTCTATGAGGAGACGTCGGATGAGGGTGAAAGTATATTCTCCCCAGACCGGCCTCAGCCACCGCCAGCTCGATCGCAACCCCCGCCACCCACCTCCACCTCCACGCCGGTGAGCATGGAGGCCATCAGAGATCTAATGGCGGAGCATCACCGGAAAATCTCGGAGGATATCGCTTCGATCAAGACCTCACTGCAGGGCCTGTCTGGGCGGGTTGGAACAGTCAAAAACACTGTGCACACCCAATCCAGCCAAATACAAAGGCTGCAACAGGAGGTACAAGAGCTGAAACTGATTGCTGGGCAGACTGATTTGCGATTCGCTGGGCTTGAGGACAAACGCCGCCTGAAGCACCTTAAAATTAGGGGCATATCCGACAACATACCAGAAGCTGAACTGCCCCATGTCGCTAGGAGGCTCCTTACGGCTCTATTAACCCCGAGAGTAGCCAAAGCGGTGCAGATAGAAGGCATTTTTCGAATCCCCAAACCCCCTAGGGCCCCAGCCACAGCGATGAGAGATGTCGTCCTGCAGTTCCAGTCCTATAAAGACAAAACCGCAGTCCTAGCAGCTATTAGGGATCAAGCAACATACTCTTTCGATGATATGAATTTAACCTTCTACGCTGACCTCTCTGGAACGACACTGGTCTGGAGGAGGTCTCTGCAAAGACTGACATCCCTCTTGCGAGCGCAAAGCATCAGGTACCGCTGGGGTCCGGCTCACACCCTACTGATCCTCAAGGGCGACACTACACACACAGTACGCTGCATGCGGGAGGCACCGACAGTACTGGGGCAGCTGAACCTCCCGTAAACACACAGTCTCTACAATGCATTTTAGCTAGCTAGAGGAGACCAGCCACGTTCCTACTCCTGCCATGTCAGGAGCCAAGCTACTGTTCCCTCTTATGTTATTTCTATTTTTGTTGTTGTTATTTTTGTTGTTAAATTGAAGCTCCTGAAAGAATTCTGTCTATCTATATACCTCGGAAAAAAAAAAAAAGTGCACTGTTTTATTATTAAAAAAAAAAAATATGTCTTTTAAATTACCCCAGGGTGTATTCTTTAACCTCTTAACGACTGAGCCAAATGTACACATTGTGATCAAAACAAAACGTCAACAAAAACATGAATTTGCGCTATATGTCTGTTCAGGGGTAATTCACCTCTTTCATATTATGTGCACCCACACTTATTATGTATCATTTTATTCAGGGGAAACATGGCTTTCATTTAAAATCAAATATTTAGGTATGAAACATAATTTAATATGAATAAAATATAAAAAATGTGTTCTACGTGACATTCTAACTGTGAATGTCATAATACTGTTTGCTTTTACTGCAATAGAATACACATATTTGTATTCAGTGATGTCTCACGTGTAAAACAGTACCCCCCATGTACAGGTTTTATGGTGTTTTGGGAAGTAACAGGGTAAACTATAGCATGTTACATTTTTCAGTTTTTTCACATTAAAATTCGCTTTGTGACTAAGTGGCTACTAAAAAAGACTGGACATACCCCATTTGCAATACCTTGGGTTGTCTACTATTGCAAATGGTATGCCATCATGGGGGTAATTTTCATTCCTGGGCTACCATACGGTCTCAAAGGCAACGTAACCAATCTTGCGAATTTCAATGTCTAAAAACTGAAACGCAAGCCTTATATTTGACTCTGTAACTTTTGAAAACATCATAAAACCTGTACATGAGGGGTACGTAATACTCAGGAGACTTCGCTGAATACAAATATTAGTGTTTCAATACAATAAAATGTATCACAACAATTATATTGTCCGTGTAAGTGCCATTTGTGTGTGAAAAATGCAAAATGTTTCACTTTCACTGACGATATCATCGTTGTAATATATTTTACTGTTTTGAAACACTAATATTTGTATTCAGCGAAGTCGTCTGAGTAAAACAGTACCCCCCCATGTACAGGTTTTATGGTGTCTTGGAAAGTTACAGGGTTAAATATAGTGTTAGCAAATTAAATTCCCTGGACTTTCGGCCTGGGTTGTCAGGCAGGTCCCGCAAATTGTAATTAATAAAATAACCTAATTATGTAAAATTATTGCATAAATATATATGTAGAATTATATGGCCCGGCGGGCGAAGAGGACGGAGGGGGACTCCCTGGGCTCCCAGGTAAGTCCCCATACCACGATCGTCGGTGTGGGATTGCCAGCGACCGGTTAAGTACCCTGGATGGTGGGGATATGCTATGCCGCCCTCCGGCATTTAGAGACGGTTCCCTAAGGACAGCATAGCACATACCCCGTCCTTAAGGGGTTAATGAATATTATGTGGTTGTGCGGAAGTTTGAATAACCAACCAGCTGAACTACTCCAAAATGGAACATGGACACAGCGTAAAACTTCAAAGTTAGAAAAAAACTGAATGGCTGTGTCCCAAATGTGCCCCTTCAACATCCATGTATACCTGGCAAAGGTACATATGGGGGTATTGCTGTACTCAGACGACATAGCTGAGCAACATATGGAGTATTATACAGTCGTAGCACACATAAGGTTTGCAAAATATATTGTGCAAACTCACTTTGTGCCAAAAAGATAGAAAAAACATTTATTACCACTACACTTGGTACAAGCTAACGGAAAGAAAAAAGGCCCACATTAAAGTTCAGAATATGCCTTTTGAAATACCCTGGGATGTCTTCTTATGGGGTAATTGGATTATATAGTAAAAACCAAAGAAAAACAAGTTACCTGCGCTCTCTCCTTAATCCCTATGTATTTTTAAACAAATGGAGTTTTTTTAGTTACCTCCAATGGCCATGAGAGAATGAGCCCACCTGCCAACATCAAGGCAGACCCCCCTAGGTGGGTCCTAACTCTAACCATGCACCTTGCTTCCTTGAGCCTCTGGCAAAAATCTCTACTGAGACAGAAAGGGGTATTTTTTATATACACCCCTATACATTATTGGATTATATAGCCTGCTAAAATACTCCAAAATGGGACATGGACACAGCGTAAAAATTCAGAGTTTGAAAAAAAACTGGAATGACTGTGTCTGAAATGTGCCCCTCCGATGTCCACATATACCGGGCAGAGGTACATACGGGGGTATTGCTGTACTCAGCTGACATAGCTGAGAAACATATGAAATATTATACAGTCGTAGCACGCATAAGGTTTGCAAACTATACGGTGCAAACTCACTTTGTGTGTCAAAAAGGCAGAAAAAAACACTTATTACCACTACACTTGGTACAAGCTAGCGGAAAAATGATCCCACGTTAACGTTCAAAATATGCCTTTTGAAATACCCTGCAATGTCTTCTTTAAGAAATGGTATGCCTTTATGGCGTAGTTGTAATATGTAGCCTGCTCAAGTGCTCCAAAGTGGGACACGGACGCATCAAAACCCTCCATTAAAATTCACACTTAAAAACCTGAACTTGTCACGTCTCTTTTACAGCACTGTAACTTTACAAAATAGTGCCTCTAGGTCATACATTGGGCATATTGTTTTATTCAGAAGATGTAGCTGAGCATAATTTGGGGATTTTTATGACAGTGGTGCATATCAAGTGTATGAAATACTCAGCAAAAATGCAACATATATGTAAAAATGCAATTTTTCCCCCCTCATCACAAACATTGACATGAAATTTTATTTTAGTACTTGTATTTTGTGACCTGTAACTTTCAAAATAAGCTGAAATCCTACACATATAATGTACTCTATGAATCAAGGCTCTTTCCTCTGCAAAAGTTAATTACTTCAATACCCTCATAACCACACTCTCCCGCGAACCCAAACGACTATTTCACACATTTAACTCTCTTCTTCGCCCCTGTTGTTCCTCCTCCACCTACTAACTTGACCGCCTCAGACTTTGCAACTTCACTGACAAGATCTCTACAATCAGAGAAGAGATCTCTCATCTTTCTTCTTCCCCCTACAATACTTCCCCTAACTTCACTCCCTCTACTGTTCTATGTTCATTCGCACCCGCTACATTGGAAGAGGTTTCTGCTCTGCTCCAGTCCTCCCTCCCCACCACCTGCTCCCTAGATCAAATTCCCTCGCATCTCATCCGTACTCTGTCTTCTTCTCTTTCTCCACCTCTTACTAAAATTCTCAATCTCTCTCTCTCCTCTGGTATATTTCCATCGCCTTTCAAACATGCAACTGTAACCCCAATTCTAAAGATGCCCAATCTTGACCCTAACTCTCCATCCAACTATCGTCCTATCTCGCTACTGCCTTTTGCATCCAAGATCCTTTAAAGAATTGTGTATGCGAGATTGACAGACTTCCTTGAGTCCAACTCTCTGCTAGACCCGCTTCAGTCTGGTTTCCGCGCTAAGCACTCTGTGGAAACGGCACTGACCAAAGTATCCAATGATCTACTCACTGCTAAATCTCGTGGTCACTACGCTATCTTAATTCTCCTTGACCTGTCTGCGGCTTTTGACACTGTTGATCTTCTCATCCTCCGCAACATCGGTCTACAAGATATTGCTCTCTCCTGGTGCTCCTCCTACCTCTCCCAGCGCTCTTTTAGTGTTTCTTTCTCTGCTTCTTCTCCCCAACTCCTCTCTGCTGGTGTCCCCCAAGGTTCAGTCCTTGGTCCCCTACTGTTCTCCATCTATAGTGCCTTCCTTGGTAAACTCATTAGCTCCTTTGGCTTCCAATATCATTTCTATGCAGTTGACACGCAAATCTACCTGTCCTCTCCTGATCTCTCCCTGTCCTTCTTGACTAGTGTCTCTGACTGCCTCTCTGCTATTTCTAACTGTATGGCTGCCCACTTCCTTAAACTAAACTTGACCAAAACTGAAATTCTGGTCTTTCCTCCCTCAAGTGTTGTTACTCCTGTGTCTGTCTCCCTCCAAGTCAACGGTGCTACCATCAGCTCCAC
Source organism: Pelobates fuscus (assembly GCF_036172605.1). Classification (NCBI taxonomy): domain Eukaryota; kingdom Metazoa; phylum Chordata; class Amphibia; order Anura; family Pelobatidae; genus Pelobates; species Pelobates fuscus. Next base: position 270,295,353 of record NC_086317.1, on the reverse strand, counting down.
CACGCAGGCTCGCTGCCTAGGTGTTCTCTTTGACTCTGACCTCTCCTTCAAGCCTCATGTTCAATCTATCGCCAAATCCGGTCATTTCCATCTCAAAAACATTGCGCGCATCCGCCCCTACTTAATGCCAGATGCGACTAAGATGTTGGTCCATTGAACTGTCCTTTCTCGCCTTGACTACTGTAATCCGCTTCTCAGTGGTCTTACGTGCTCCCAACTTGCTCCGTTACAGTCCATAATGAATGCGTCAGCGAGGCTCATCTTCCTGTCCGCCCGCACCTTCCATGCCTCACCCTTCTGTCAGTCCCTACATTGGCTTCCTATAAAATATAGAGCTCCATTTAAAATTCTGGTTCTTGCTTTCAAATCTCTACATAATGTTGCTCCCCACCTATTTATCCTCCCTTATAAACAAGTACCGTATATACTCGAGTATAAGCCGACCCGAATATAAGCCGAGGCCCCTAATTTTATCCCCAAAAAATGGGAAAACTTATTGACTCGAGTATAAGACTAGGGTGGGAAATGCAGCAGCTACTGGTAAATTTCTAAATAAAATTAGATCCTAAAAAAAATATATTAATTGAATATTTATTTACAGTGTGTGTATAATGAATGCAGTGTGTGCGTATGTGTGTGTGTATGAGTGCAGCGTGTGTGTATGAGTGCAGCGTGTGTGTATGAGTGCAGTGTGTGTGTGCATGAATGCAGTGTGTGTGTGTATGAATGCAGTGTGTGAATGCAGTGTGTGCAGGGCCGGTGCAAGGATATTTGCCGCCGTAGGCAATACAATTTTTGCCGCCCCCTCCCCCCCCCATATGTCCTGACTTCCCCTCCTCCTCCCTCAGTGGTCCTTACCTCCCCACCCCCGTGTTCCTTCACCCCCCCCCAGTGGTCCTGACTCACCCCTCCCCTAGTGGTCCTTACCCTTCCCTCCCCTAGTGGTCCTTACTTCCCCCTCCCCTCCCATAGTGGTCCTTATCCCCCTCCCTCTCATAGTGGCCCTTATCCACCTTCTCCCTCCCATAGTGTTCCTTATCCCCCCCATCCCTCCCATAGTGGTCCTTATACCCCCCCTCCCTCCCATAGTGGTCCTTATCCCACCCCCTCCCATAGTGGTCCTTATACCCCCCTCCCTCCCATAGTGGTCCTTATACCCCCCTCCCTCCAATAGTGGTCCTTTCCCCCCCCCCTCCCTCCCATAGTGGTCCTTATCCCCCCCTCCCTCCCATAGTGGTCCTTATACCCCCTCCCTCCAAAAGTGGTCCTTATCCCACCCCCTCCCTCTCATAGTGGTCCTTATCCCCCTTCTCCCTCCCATAGTGTTCCTTATCCCCCCATCCCTCCCATAGTGGTCCTTATACCCCCCCTCCCTCCCATAGTGGTCCTTATCCCACCCCCTCCCATAGTGGTCCTTATACCCCCCCTCCCTCCCATAGTGGTCCTTATACCCCCCTCCCTCCAATAGTGGTCCTTATCCCCCCCCCTCCCTCCCATAGTGGTCCTTATCCCCCCCTCCCTCCCATAGTGGTCCTTATACCCCCCTCCCTCCAATAGTGGTCCTTATTCCCCCCCCTACCTCCCATAGTGGTCCTTACCCCCCCCTCCCTCCCATAGTGGTCCTTATACCCCCCTCCCTCCCATAGTGGTCCTTATCCCCCCCCCTCCCTCCCATAGTGGTCCTTATACCCCCCTCCCTCCAATAGTGGTCCTTATCCCCCCCTCCCTCCCATAGTGGTCCTTATCCCCCCCCTCCCTCCCATAGTGGTCCTTATCCCCCCCCCTCCCTCCCATAGTGGTCCTTATCCCCCCTCCCTCCCATAGTGGTCCTTATACCCCCCTCCCTCCAATAGTGGTCCTCATCCCCCCCCTCCCTCCCATAGTGGTCCTTATACCCCCCTCCCTCCCATAGTGGTCCTTATCCCCCCCCTCCCTCCCATAGTGGTCCTTATCCCCCCCCTCCCTCCCATAGTGGTCCTTATACCCCCCTCCCTCCCATAGTGGTCCTTATCCCCCCCCCCTCCCTCCCATAGTGGTCCTTATACCCCCCTCCCTCCCATAGTGGTCCTTAACCCACCCCATCCCTCCCATAGTGGTCCTTATACCCCCCCCCTCCCCTCCCATAGTGGTCCTTATACCCCTTTTTTTTGTTATTAATTTTTTTTTTATTATTATTTCTTATTTTATTTATTTATTTTTTTTCGTCCCCCCTCCCTGCTTGATATATGGCAGGGAGGGGGGCTCTCCTACCCTGGTGGTCCAGTGGCAGTTCAGTGGGGGGAGAGGGGTGCTGGCAGAGCTGTAACTTACCTGTCCTGCAGCTCCTGTCAGCTCTCTCCTCCTCCGCGCGGTCTGTGCAGCTCCCTCTGTCAGCTCACAGTGTAAATCTCGCGAGAGCCGCGGCTCTCGCGAGATTTACACTGGGAGCTGACCGAGGTGCTGACCGGACGGCGCAGAGGAGGAGAGAGCTGACAGGAGCTGCAGGAAAGGTAAGTTACAGCTCTGCCAGCCCCCCTCTACCCCGGTCTGTATTATGGCAATGCAAATTGCCATAATACAGACCTTGACTCGAGTATAAGCCGAGTTGGGGTTTTTCAGCCCAAAAAATGGGCTGAAAAACTCGGCTTATACTCGAGTATATACGGTATGTCCCGTCTAGGACCTTACAATCTGCTGAAGACTTACGTCTATCTTCTGTCCGTACTCCCACCTCTGATGCTCGCCTTTTCTCGAAGGCTGCACCGTTCCTGTGGAACTCGCTTTCCTCCTCCGTTAGATGCTCACCCAGTCTTCACTCCTTCAAAAAAAAAAAAAAGAAATCAGGAAAAACCCACTTCTTCATAAAAGCGTATCAATTAAACTGTTAATAGCTCCTGACTGATACCTGTTCTGCAACTGTCACTAGTCTAATACTATGCTTACCTTTTTGTGTCACTTTACCCCACCCCCTCTAGCATGTAAGCTCATTGAGCAGGGCCCTCAACCCCTCTGTTCCTGTGTACCGAACTTGTCTGGTTATAACTACATGTCTGTTCGTCCACCCATTGTAAAGCGCTGCGGAATTTGATGGCGCTATATAAATACCATAATAATAATAATAATAATAATAAAAATAATAATAATATAGTACAAAAACAGTAATGTCTTCTTCAAATGCTGTAATATTAAGGATTTGTACACTGCATATACATTTAATAAACTTTAAGATCATAAATAATGGTCTTAAGTTGTGGATTGTGCCTCCGTTCTACAAGGAGATAAAGTAGAAATCCATAGTGTTTACTGTACAAAAAGCTTTAATAGAAATTGCAGTATTAAAAATGCACTCACAATTTGTAGACTAGTACCAAGTGTTCATGGAAAAGCTGTTTTGCTGGGGCAGTGTATCATGGGTCCTTCAGTTCGGCCGGTAGATGGAAAGAAACCGTATGGAGCTGCGTGCGTGTCACCGTTCTCCCCTTCTGCGTTCCAAACACAACTCGGTAGTTATTTGCGGTAAGTGCCGAAAAGAGTACTGTCCTTACACGTTTCATGAGCAATGTCTCACTTCATCAGAGGATGACGTGCAAGTACAACTATCTGGTTTAAATAGCCGATGAAGTCCTTTTGGCTGTATTAACCCGTTGTTATACAGATTGTACATGCTTGTTCAATTCAAAACTTATTAAAAACAATCACATATATAAACGTAAAAACTTGATTATGGGTATTATTCATTATACAGATTACAATGTATTCTCATAAGATTAAAGATATGTTTAAAAGCAATGGAAAAAAATGTTCATAATTAGTAAAAAGCTAGATATTTGAACATATGTATGTATATAGCTGATAGGAGAACAAGTTGTTATATATTCTTAATTATAGAAAATTATAATTTTTATGATTTTTATGGTTAAAAGACTTGGTGTTGGAGAATGTATGGGGAAATGTGATTAATTCTTTAGAGGTAGACAATTTTTTAGTTTAAAAATGATTCATGAATAGTGCTGATTTCAATTGTTAAAAAAGCAGGCTAAAATGTATTAATACAACTAGTTGGTAACAACTTCGTTTTTGAGAGCAAATATAGACAGATTCAAATGGTTGTTAAATAGAAGTAAATGCGCATAATATTGTAAAAATCAGACGTAACTTAGATAACTAATAATATATATAAATAGTGTAGAATATGAATATTACTGAAGAATTCAATAGAAAGTTCAATAAAGGGAGGTAACCCAGGAAGAAAAAAAAAATAGATAAAAATATCTTATAGTACTGATGAACTCCTATATTGGATATAAGTGCTCCTACTTTGGAAAATGTCCTTAAAATGTTATTCAAAATTAATTAACATATGTAGAAAACGTAATAAATGTAAAAATGACCTGTTGTCCTATTATTTGACCCTGAGGAAAGTCCCGAACGGGGACTGAAACATTGGTCGCTGTTTTTATCCTGACTTAATAAAGAATTGATTTTTTTAAAAGACCGGTGAGCAGCTACTTTTTTGGCATTGTATCTTTGGAGTCCAGGTTTTGGCACCCAGCAATTGAAGAACTTCTAAGCGTGAGTGCAGGGGATTATTTTGTTTTTATATACCGGTGTGATATACCACAAGTTGACATATGAACAAATTAAGTTTGTACCATAACAAAGTATATGTGAGATTAAAACTAAGGAATAAAATGAAAACATTTTTATTTCTAAACAACGAAAAAAATTTGGAACAGCCTTACATTTGTAAAAATACATATTTTTACTTTAAAAAAAGAGATATATAAATCACTTTAAACTTACACCCATATGCACCTGCCATCCATTTAAAGGATGGTTACACATTTATACATTAAAAAGTGTTATTAACCAATAAATATATATACAATAAAAACTATAAATGCTACACTGACATGAATCACAGACGAAAAAGCTGGCAAATCAAGATCTTTGTTAAGTCCCCCACTATATAAAGTACCTAAATTAAAAATCCAATATGATTTTCCTTGTCCTAAAACTTTTAGTCTATCTCCCCCTCTTGTGGTAGGAGCCACTGTTTCTATTATTATGTGTTTGTATTTTCTCTATTGTACCACACAATGGAATATGTACCACACAATGGAGCTATAAAAAATCCCAAATATTAATAATAGTGGAGAGGAGGTAAGGATTGTAATTAGGGAAACAATCAAAGTAAGGTTTAATAAGATAACAAAGAATAGAACAGATGTTGAGATACATTAGGCTGAATTACTACATGTGGAGGTGGAAGTGGGCACAAAAGATGGGGACCCCGGCTGTGCAATACTCACTGCAGTATTAGTTTCCAGAACTGCAGAACAACCGATTTTTTGCCTTGCAGGTTTATTATAGATCTTTATCATTTCAAGGTAAATAAAATTACTGTTGAGTGAGTTATTGTTAAAATAAAGACTTGCTGGTATAACACTGTGATAGAAGAATTGCTTTTTGTTTGAATACTGACATCTAGTGGTTTAAAATGTATGCTCACATGTAAAAAAAGAAATATCTCAAGTGTGTTCATATATTATTATTATTATCGCCATTTATATAGCGCTAACAGATTCCATAGCGCTTTACAATATTATGAGAGGGGGGATGTAACTATAAATAGGACAATTACAAGAAAACTTACAGGAACAATAGGTTGAAGAGGACCCTGCTCAAACAAGCTTACAGTCTATAGGAGTTTCATACAGCAAAACTATCTACAAGGGGTAATACAAAGGCACAAGGATAGTGTAATACTGTATACACATAAAATAATACTAATGATTTAAGGTTAAACTCACTAGTGTAGTTGATATATAAAGCTTATCAAAATGTAGGTGGTATAGACCTTTCCAGATAATCCTTCATATATTCAGAGATGCAAGTAAAGATAAAAAATAAAAACCATAGTGCAGAACTTTAAATATAAAATACACTGCTTTATTGTATACACTTACAAGATATGTGCAGATAAAAAGTCCATGAAATAACCTCTGGAGGCTGGATACAATCGTCCTTAAATCATTCACCAAAGTAGATGGAGATGGAAGGATACAAAATAAAATAAATAACAATGTAAATCAAAGTGTAAAAATATATGTGCAGCACCCATGGAACAGTCCTACGCGTTTCGTCTCAATTTAGAGACTTCCTCAGGGACAATGAAGTGTGTTATGGTCATATTTAAACCCAAACAATGCTGCGTTCCGGGTCGCCATCGGCCAATCGGAACGTAGACATCCATCTGTCTACGTTTCGATTGGCCAATGACCTGTCTGTGGCTACGCAGCCTCACATGCAACAAAACTGCTATGCACCGTGTATTCTGAAACCTTTCCATCATGGCTAGCATTAGGTTTTCAGCAATTTGAGCTACAGTAGCTCCTTTGTGTAATCTGACCAGAAGGACTAGCCTTTGCTCTCCATATGCATCAATGAGCATTGGGCACCTATAACCCTAACACTGGTTCACCAACTGTCATTCCTTGCATTGTTTTTGATACTTACTAACCACTGCATACTGGGAACACCCTACAAGACTTTCCATTTTTGGAGATGCATTGTTCCAGACGCCTAGCCATCACTATTTGGCCCTTGCCAAAGTCAATAAGATCTTTTCGTTTGCCCATTTTTCCTGCTTCCAACACATGAAATTGAAGCGGAAGAATTTCCTGTTAGATATAATAGTGTGTTTTTGTATAGAGATGTGTGTAGGGGTGTATTTGTATGTAATGTTGCCATTAGAATGCAGTTGTATACTTGTGTGTGGTGTTTGCGTTTGAATGAAGGGGTGTGTTTGTATGTAATGTTTGCTATTAAATGCGGGTGGCTTTTGTGTGTAGAGTTTGTGTTTTTATTTCATTTTAGAGGTTTAATACAGGAGGTGTGTTTGTATGTAATAATTGCCTATGCGTGCAGGTGTGTGTTAGTATTTTAAAAGCAGATGTACATTGTGTGTAGTATTGGTGTTTGAGTGAAGGGGTGTGTTTCTACATAATTTTGAAGTTTGAAGTCAGGGGTGTGTTTGTAATATTTGTGTTTGCAAGCATGGGCGTCCGCAGGAATTTTTCCAGGGGGGGGGGGGGGGAGCATAATTGTAATGACATCCATGCTTGGCCCCTTTTTGACAGTGTCATGAAAGGGAAGGAGCATAGTCATTTTCACATAAAGCCAGGGTGAATAGCATTTTTACAACTATGATGTCAGGAATATATGTTTGTATTCCTGACACTATAGTGTTCCTTTAATCAAATTAAAGGAACATTCTGGTCACCATAAAAACTTCAACTAAATGAAAATGCTATGATGCAAGGAGGCCCTTGGACGCTCTCTTTCCTTTAAGGGGTGAAACCACTCTCAAATGGTTTACCCCCAAAAACTTCCTCCAGCTCCAGATCTCAAGGTCGCTCAGTGGTATTCAGCTTTTTAAACGGAGTGTCAGGTAGTGCAGATTGACGTCAGGCATGGGTGCCGCTGATTGGCTAGAATGGTCAGCTGACGCTCTAAGCCAATCGCTAGTTCCCGATTCATAAACATTTTTAAGTTTTCATGAATGGGGAGCTACTGATTGGCTTACAGTGCCAGCTGACTCTCTAGCCAATCAGCGGCACCCCTACCCAGCGGCCCTCTGTGTTTCCTGACACTCAGTAAATTAAAGTGAACACATTAACACTGATATTTTTTTTTTTACCTGGGGAGATGAGAAGGTCCAAAGATTCCCTGCCAGGCCCAGGTACCAACGCCTTATGATGTGGTGTCCAGAATGAAGTGCTCCAATCTCATTTTCTTCTCCTTCATTTGACACAGTCTTTTTTTTCTTCTGAGGCTCCTTCTGCAGAGGCAGCTCTAGACTTTATGAGGCCTTAGGCGAAACTCAAACATGAGGCCCCACTAACAAAAAAGTGAAAAAAATAGAGTTGCAATATATGCACACTGTCACATATACACATTGATGCACAGTCTACCTGTGTATGTGCCTGAGAGTGTGTCTGACAGAGAGTATCTGTGTGTGTGTGTGTGTGTGTGTGTGTGTGTGTGTGTGTGTGAATGTATGTCTCTGTGAGCATGTTTGCGTTTTTGTCTGGTACCCTATGTGTATGGGGTAGCTGCTTGAAGTGTGTTGTGTGGAGGTGAGAGGGAGGAGGGTGATGGGAGAGGGAGAGGGGGGTGATGGTGAGAGGGATGTAATGCTGAGGGAGAGGGTGATGGTGATGGAGGGGGTAATGCTGCTGAGGGAGGGGGTGATGGGGGTAGTGGTGAGGGGGGGTGATGCTGAGGGAGTGATGTGAGGGGGTAATGGTGAGGGGGTGATGCTGAGGGTGGTGAGGGGGTAATAGTGAGGGGGTAATGCTGAGGGTGGTGGGGGGGTGATGCTGAGGGTGGTGAGGGGGGTAATAGTGCCCCCCATCCCTCACTTACCTGATCTGTAGGCTGCCTCTGTGCTGCTCCCCTGCGGTTTCAGTCATGAGTGAGAGGCAGGGATAAGCTGTAGCTTCGTGCCTTTCTCCATGCACAGCGCTACCTACTGGCCGGCGCCGGTATTGCAGTGTATTCTCACACAAACCAAAAATAGCAGCGCAAGCTGAAAAATCCAGGAGGGGGCAAGTGCCCCCTCTTGCACCCCCCCCCCCTCTCCTCCCCCCCACGGATGCCCATGTTTGCAAGGGTGTGTTCATGTTTAACCCTTTAAGACCGGAGGGCGTACTATTACGCCCTATTTTAAGCGGCTCTAAATGCCGCCGAGCGTAATAGTACGCCCTCCATTTTTTTCTTACTTACCCGGTCGCCGGCGATCCCACGCCGGCGATCGCAGTTGGGGGGACTCCCAGGGAGCCCCCCGCGCCACGTCCGCCCTCCAGCAGCCCCCCCGGCCATGTGAGAGTGAGGTCCTTGCGAGGACCTCACAATCACATGGCCGGGTTAGCTGGCTCAGGCATTGCCAGCAGGAGGACTGCCTGTAATGACAGTTAGTCCCCCTGCTGGCTGAAAATAAAATAAAATAAAAGTAAAATAAGTGTAAAAAAATATATATATACTTAGATCATATATATTACATATATATATGATCTAAGTATATATATATATATATATATATACACAAATACATACACACACATACACTGTCTAGGTGTATTTAATATTAATATATATATATATAATTATATATATATATATATATATATATATTAATATCAAATTACACGTAGACTGATACTAATTAAATATATATATATATATATATATAATTTTTGTTATATATATATATATATTTATATATAATATAAAAAATAAATATGTAAATACGTTAAAAAATAAAATAAAATAAATAATTAAAAATAAATAATTAAAAAATATATAGATGTGTGTTATTACGTTCTAACTGTATTGTGATATTAATATATATATATTTATATCAAAATACACGTAAACAAAATATATATATATACATCTATGTACATAAATATATACGTATATATCACTGTATATATACCTATATATAAATAAAAATATTTAAAAAAAATTATATATATATATATATATATATATATATATATATATATACATACATACACACATATGTATATATATATATATATACATATATTAATTCTACACATATATTTATGTAATATTTTTACATAATTAGGTATCTTAATTAATTACAATTAGCGGGACCTGCCTGACAACCCATGCCGAAAGTATAGGGAATTTCATTTGCTAGCACTATATTTAACCCTATAACTTTCCAAGACACCATAAAACCTGTATATGGGGGGTACTGTTTTACTCGGGAGACTTCGCTGAACACAAATATTAGTCTTTCAAAACAGTAAAAAGTATTACAACTATGATATCACCAGTAAAAGTTAAGTTTTTTCCATTTTTCACGCACAAACAGCACTTACACGGACGCTATTATTGCTGTGATACTTTTTACTGTTTTGAAACACAAATATTTGTGTTCAGCGAAGTCTCCTGAGTACAACAGTACCCCTCATGTACAGGTTTTATAGTGTTTTCAAAAGTTACAGCGTCAAATATAAGGCTTGTGTTTCATTTTTTTCATATAAAAATTCGCCAGGTTGCTTACGTTGCCTTTGTGACCCTATGGTAGCCCAAGAATTAAAATTACCCCTATGATGGCATACCATTTGCAATAGTAGACAACCCAAGGTATTGCAAATTGGGTATGTCCAGTCTTTTTTAGTAGCCACTTAGTCACAAACACTGGCCAAAATTGGCTTTTTTTGCATTTTTCACACACAAACAAATAGTAACGCTAATTTTGGCCAGTGTTTGTGACCAAATGGCTACTAAAAAAGACTGGACATACCCCATTTGCAATACTTTGTGTTGTCTACTATTGCAAATGGTATGCCATTATGGGTGTAAATTTAATTCCTGGGCTACTATACAGTCTCAAAGGCAACGTAACCAATCTGGCGAATTTCAATTTCAAATGTAACGTGCTATATTTAACCCTGTAACTTCCCAAATTGAGACTTTGCTGAATACAAATATGTGTATTTGATTGCAGTAAAAGCAAACAGTATTATGACATTGACAGTTAAAATGTCATGTAGAACTAAAAAAATTTAAAAAAATCTTATTTTTTTCCCATTTTTTTATATTACATTATGTTTCATAGCTAAATATGTGATATTAAATGAAAGCCCTGTTTCCCCTGAATAAAATGATATATAATAAGGGTGGGTGCATTTAATATGAAAGAGGTGAATTACGGTTGGACAGACATATAGCGCAAATGCCAGCTTTTGTTTACGTTTTGTTCTGTTCACAACGTGTACATTTGGCTCAGTCCTTAAGGGGTTAATTGCTGGGATGTATGCAAACATACACAAACACAAATATACATACACATTAACACACAGATACAGACATATAAACACACTGACACATACACACACTGACACATAAATACACACCTTGACATATACACACACCATGACAAACAGATATACAAACACAAATACACACACAGACACACTCAGAAACACACACCGGCATATACATCACCTATACATACCCATAGCGACACATACATGCACCTTAAAATACACACACACACACAGATATTCACACACACAGAGATACACATACTGGCACACACACAGATACACACAATGGCACACACAGAGATACACACTGACACTCACAGAAACACAAACTGACACATACAGATACACATGCCTACACACACACCTAAACATACACAAAGATAGACACAGAGACACACTCATACATACACATACACTCACTGACACACACAAATACACACTGACACTCATAGAGATACACTCTAACACACATATACACACAGTCACACACAGAGAAACACATATACACAGTGCCCCCCCACAGATACACACATACCTCAACATACACATTGGAACACATGCATTGTAAATTACATATTAATAACCATCCCTATGCTTGCATACCTTTTAGTTGCAGGGAGGATACTTTGTGGGGCTGGCAGCCACTGATGAGATTTTGAAGCCTGAAGACCCTTCACAGTGCTTCCTGTGTCCTCCTGCGCGGTATCCAAGCTGAGAGGAAGTGACAAATAATCACTTCCTCTCAGCATTCTGTGCAAACATTAAAGGGGCTCAGTCACACTGCCAAGGGCTGCAGGCTGCAGCACCCGACAGGGTCCCTGATAAGACCTACCGGGGGGGGGGGGGCGATTCCTCTCTGCATTGCTGACTCTGCAGTGGCTCATTCAGTCTCTTAAAGGGACACGGAACCCAACTGGGCCCATGTTTAGAAAAATACTCTTGTGGAGGCCCTTAGTGCATGGGCCACCTGATTGGAGCCCCAAGACGTGCGGGCCCTGGTGCAGCAGCAACGACTGCACCGGCGGTAATTCCGCCACTGATTGGAAGGCCCCCCAGGAATCTAAGTGGAGTGTTCCAAAGTCCTCAGTCTCATGAGTGCACATTTATCTGTGCAGCGTACTTTTCAATGTTGATGTATTACACTGTTATTCTATGTTGGCTTTGTAGATTAACAGTATCAGCAAAATGTTTTGTGGGAGGGGGCATATCATGGGACCAGGGCTAGCCTTAGGCCTTTAAGCACCCTGTGTGAAAAATCTTCACAGCGCCCCTTCCTTACTACACCTCTCCCTGACCACTTCCCCTCATCCAATACCTTCAACTATTCAAAGACTCCCATTTGTATTAACCTCTAAACAAAGGGATTAGAAAGATTGATGGAAATAAAAGTATGTGTGAATGGCAGCTGTAGAGTGTGTGTTTGTATATAGGGCCTGCAGTGTGTGTAAAGTTGTTGTAGTGTGTTTAAAGGTGCTGTAGTGTGGATGTATAGGAGTATAGTGTGTGTATAGAGGGTGCACTATGTGTATAGGGGTATAGTAGGGGTGTATGAATGTAGTGTGTGTATAGGGGCTGTGTTAATGGTTTTAAAAACAAAAACAAAAGTAAACTCATTCCCCTGCAGGGAACCCGGTTGCTCCTCTGTTGAGTGCAGACCTTGAATAACTGTCTCGTATGCTCTAGCACTTACAGTGTCAGACTGTTGCTCTGGTAATTTGCAGTACTGCTTTGATTGGCTGGAGCTCCTGAGATCTCCACCCAGCGGACGTAATGTGCATTTTGGGTGACAGAGATCCACAGTGATAAATCCCAATAATGATGTAAATGTTGGTTAAGTGTAATATGTTTGTGATGTGTGTGTTGGTTATCTGTGATGTGTGTTGGCTGTGTGATATTTGTTAAGGATTTATTGGCTGTGTGTGATGGGTATTTAATTCTGATTAAAAAAAAAAAATGTATGTAGGCAGAGATCACAGATCAAATTAAAGTAGTATACCAAAATCTTCTAGAGAAGGGAAAATCGGTAGGAATCCTGAACATTAAGGAATTCCAACATCTTAACATCATTCAAATATGTAGGATACCAGTCTTCTATACCATCCCTAAGGTCCATAAAGAAGACCTATAGTCTCCGGGGTGGACTCTTTATTAAGCTGCTTATCAGAATATGTAGATAGACAATTGCAGCCACTGATCATGTCACAGCCAACATATTTGAGAGACTCTATGCAACTCCTAAAAGACTTGGATAAAATCAAGTGGGAAGAGAACCTCATTCTGGTGACTTGTGATGTCACCAGTTTATATACTATTCTCTCTCATGAATATGGCTGTGAATCGGTGAAACATTTTTTAACTAAACATTCGTATCCTACAGCTCAAATGGATTTTATTATGGACAGTATAGATCTTATTCTACGCAACAACTATTTTTGGTTTGATGGGTATTTTTTATGCAGATGGTGGGTACTGCGGTGGGAACCAAGTTTCACCCAGTTGAGCCAATTTGTTTATGTCTTTTTGGGAGAAATCTTTCCCTGAGACACATGGCGTCTGGGGTGCAAATTTGGTTCTCTATCGCAGAAAGTTTACAAAAGTTTTAAAATTTAATTAGTAAACAAAAAAGTTTAAAAACAAGTTTGAAAAAGTAAAAAAACTTTAAAAACAGTAACAAAATACATTAAAAAATGCTCATTACCACTACACCTGGAACAAACTAGCGAAAAAATGTTCCCACACTAAGGTTCAAAATATGCCTTTTGAATTACCCTGTGGTGTATTCTTTAACAAAGAGTATGTGTTTGTGGGAAAGTTTGAATAACCGACCATCTAAACTACTCCGAAATGAAACATGGACACAGCGTAAAACTTCAAAGTTTGAAAAAAGCTGGAATGGCTTGATCTCAAATGTGCCCCTTCAATATCCATATATACCTGGCAAAGGTACAGATGGTGGTATAACTGTACTCAGATGACATAGCTGAGCAACATATGAAGTATTATACAGTCGTAGCACACATAAGGTTTGCAAAATATACTGTGCAAATCTGGCTTGGTACAAGCTAGCAGAAGAAAGATCCCATGCTAAGCTTCAAAATTTGCCTTTTGTAATACCCTGGGATGTCTTCTTTAAGAAATAGTATGCCTCTATGGTGTAGCTGGAATATGTAGCCTGCTTAAGTGCTGCAAAGTGGGACACAGATGCATCAAAACCCTCCAGGAAAATTCACACTTAAAAACCTGAACTTGTCAAGTCTCTTTTACAGCACTGTAACTTCACAAAACAGCGTCTAGGTCATACATTCAGCATATTGTTTTATTCAGAAGATGTAACTGAGCATTTGATCCTAATTTGTAGGATTTTATGACAGTGGTACATATCAAGTGTAAGAAATATTCAGCAAAAATGCAACATGTATGCAAAAATGCAATTGTTTTTCCCGTCACCACAAACATTGACATAAATTGGTGAAAAATTTTTAAGGCACAATATACACCATATAAGATACCCTGGGGTGTCTGCTTTATCAAATGGAAGTCCTCTGTGGGGTTATTTGAACAGTCACACTGCTATAATACCCCAAAATGAAACATAGGCCCATCATATCCATCTATGAAAATTCTAACTATAGAAACTGAAATAGCTTTGTCTCTTATATGGCATTGTAGTTTCACAGAATAGTGCCAGGGGCGTACAATGGGGGTATCGTTATACTCAGCAGATGTAGCTGAACATAATATGGGGTTCTGTGCAGCACACACCAGCTTTATGAAATACACATTACAAAAACCTTGTTACATGTGTATATGCCAAAACAGAGAAAAAACACAATTGTACTCCAATATTTAGCAGAGATTGGCGATGAAATTGCTATGTAAAAAGTGTCAAAATAAACTTGGGTAAATATCCTATGATGTCTACTTTGTATAAATATATACTCTTGTGTGCCAATTTTATTTTCTGTGATGGTTACTAAACCTACAAGACAAACATTCCAACTTCTAAAATTGTTTCACATTGAAATTTTATTTTAGTCCTTTTATTTTGTGACCTGTAACATTCAAAATAAGCTGAAATCCTATGGGAGTCAGGTTTTTGAATGTGTTAGATGACACTTTCATGTCACAACTGGTACAAGCAACTACTAGAAAGGATGCTTGTCTGGATCTCGTTATAACAAACTATGTTGATCTTTTTTTTTACCAACATTCAAGTAGGTGAGCATTTGGGAAATAGTGATCACAATATGGTAATTTTTAAAATAAAAACTCAAAAAAGCAAAAGCACGTGGGGTATACTAAAACATACAATTTTTAAAAAGCTAATTTCAATAAGATTAGGGCAGCTCTACAACATATCGACTGGCATAAACTCCTTAGTGAAAAAAAACACTGAGGATACTGCTATACAGGTTGTACCCAAGCACAAAATCGGCCCAGTGCTCTAAAAACCCAAAACCCTCTTTCCTGCACCAAGACTTCAGCCCTGCATAGATCTCTCTAATCTCCCACTGCCTTTCTGCTGTAGCGGCACAGGTATTATTTCTGAAAATATTACCTTGGTTGGGAAGTAATGCTCAAACTCTTTTGAAAGCTGAGATAGGTGACCATGCACTAGCTGGGAGAACAAAGGCCCTGGTTCAGACTCTTTCAAAATCTCTGCTAATGTTTGAAACATGTCAAAAATCCTATTGTTCGCTATATGTTATATGTCAGGGGGCTAGGTGATCTATAGCAGGGTGGGTATTATGAGCAGGTGTGGGGTATATGTCGGGGGATAGGTGATCCGTCGCAGGGTGAGTATTATGAATAGGTGGGGGGGTAAATGGTATGTGACTAGGTGATCTATGGCAGGGTGGGTATTATGAACATGTGTGGGGGCTAGGGGTCAGAAAGGCTAGGTGATTTATGGCAGGTGAGGGATATAACGCAGGATAGGTTTTATGACAAGATGTGGGGTAAAAGGCTGTGAGGAGGAGGAAATGTAAGTGAATGAATGTATATGTACTGTATTTAATGTAGTGAGCTCCCCATTAAAGGGATCCTATAGTGCCAGGAAAACAAAGCCGTTTTCCTGACACAATAGGGTTAATAGGACCCCCCCCCCTCCCTCACGCCCCCTCTCCCGCAGGGCTGAAGGGGTAAATCCCTTTCAGCCACTTACCTGAATCCAGCGCCGATGTCCCAATGCGTTTCTGGCACTCAGTGAGTTAGAGTGCAGGCATGGAATCCCCTCAGCTGAGCTCTGACTCACTAATCCAGCACCAGAGCTGTGAGGGAGAGTTTTCTATGCGGGGGAGGTTCACAGTGCGATTCACCACTGGACCACCAGGGAGTCATTTTCATTTAATATAATGTATTAAATAAACATTGAATGCTTCTTTTATTGGGGGGTAGCAGTATCCTCTGATACAGTGCCCCCTGCCAGGGCGCCCTAAGGTGGTCCCTGTTTTTGCGAGCTGTGTTGGACCACGGGCACCCTGTTGCCATGGCGTCCTGTACGGCCACACAGCTCGCACACCACAAAGGCCGGCCCTGTATGGGATATCCCCTGGGGGAAGCTGTATTGTTAAAGTTAGGTACATCTAACACTTGAGGGTGAAGGTGTTTTGGGTTATATATAACACATGAAATTCAAGAACTGACTGTTCACTTGCTGCCTAACATATCTCACCGCTTGACAGGTGCCATTGTAGCAATATAATCAATGTTATTCACTTCACCTTCAGTTGTTTTTACCCCCTAGGGACTGAGACAATTGTACATGTTCTGATCAAAACAAAATGTAAACAAAAACTGGAATTTGCACACTGTTACAATACAGAATTTGCACAATGTGTCTGTTCAATTGTAATTCTTTCATATATATAATTGTGTTCATGGGAAACAGGGATTTAATATAACATTAACTATTCATATATGAATCATATTTTATTATGAATAAAATCTAAAAAAAAGTGTTAAACATTAAGATTTTAGCATTTGTTTTAGTTCTGCATGGTATTTTTAACTGTGAATGTCTGTGAATGTTAGCTTTTACTTCAATAAAATACAGATATTTGTATTCAGTGATGTCTCACTGTGATGGGATTTCAGCTAGGCCCAAAATTTAGTAGGCCTAAAATCTCCATGTGGCATATACAAGTGCAGGTATCTGTTAGTTAGTTGCGTGTAGCCAAGATACTGTCATCAATGTACTGAGCATGTGCTATATTTGAAAATCCACATTCCTTTCTCCTACTACCATACTGCCTATCCAAGGTAATGCTGTAAATACTGTTTGTTGATTCGTGTATGGGTACAGATGGGGATGAATAGCTATAAAAAGCCTCTACTCCATGTACTCAGTGCAGGGCTGCCATCAGAAATTTTGGGGCCCCTGACAAAGCACAAGGTCTGCCCCCACCCCACCCCCTCCCTCCCGGGCCCGCCCACGCCCTACCTAGTCCGCTGACAATGATGCGGGACTGAATGTGGTGTGTATAGTGGAAGTGAATTAGAATGTGTGTAATGGATGTAGTGTTTGTGTGTATTAGATACTGTTTGTGCAGTGAATGCAGAGTGTGTGTTTGTGTAGCGGATGCAGTATGTATAGTGAACGCAGAGTATGTTTGAGTAGTGGATGTAGTGTGTGTATGTACTAGATGAAATGTGTTTAGTGGATGCAGTGTCTGTAGTGGATGTAGTGTGTGTATTAGACGCAGTGTCTGTGTATAGTGAATGCAGAGTGTTTCAATTTGTGGTGGATGTAGTGTGTTTACTGTGAATACAGGATGTTTGTGTAGTGGATGCTGTGTGTACAGTTAATGCAGAGTGTGTGTCAGTATAGTGAATCCAGAGTGTGTGCATAGTTTAGTGAATGCAGAGTGTGTGTTAGTGTGTAATGAATGTAGTGTGTGTGTGTTAGTGTGTAGTGAATGCAGAGTGTGTGTAAATGTGTAGTGAATGCAGAGAGTGTGTTAGTGTGTAGTGGATGCAGAGTGTGTGTTAGTGTAGTGAATGCAGTGTGTTAATGTGTAGTGAATGCAGAGGGTGTGTTAGTGTAGTGAATGCAGAGTGTTAATGTGTAGTGAATGCAGAGAGTGTTTGAGTAGTGGATGTAGTGTGTGTACAGTGATGTAGTGTGTGTTTGTGTAGTGGATGTAGTGTTTGTATGTACTAGATGAAATGTGTTTAGTGGATGCAGTGTCTGTAGTGGATGTAGTGTGTGTATTAGACACAGTGTCTGTGTATTGTGAATGCAGAGTGTTTCAATTTGTGGTGGATGTAGTGTGTGTACTGTGAATGCAGGATGTTTGTGTAGTGGATGCTGTGTGTACAGTTGATGCAGAGTGTATGTTAGTGTAGTGAATGCAGAGTGTGTGCATAGTTTAGTGAATGCAGAATGTGTGTTAGTGTGTAATAAATGTGTGTAATAGTGTGTGTTAGGGTGTAATAGTGTGTGTTAGGGTGTAGTGAATGTAGAGTGTGTCAGTGTAATGAATGTAGTGTGTGTGTAAATTTGTAGTGAATGCAGTGTGTGTGTTAATGTGTAGTGAATGCAGAGAGTGTGTTAGGGTGTAGTGAATGCAGAGAGTCTGTTAGTGTAGTGAATGCAGAAAGTGTGTTAGTGTAGTGAATGCAGAGAGTGTGTTAATGTGTAGTGAATGCAGAGAGTGTGTTAGTGTGTATCGGATGCAGAGTGTGTGTTAGTGTAGTGAATGCAGAGTGTTAATGTGTAGTGAGTGCAGAGAGTGTGTTAGTGTGTATCGGATGCAGAGTGTGTGTTAGTGTAGTGAATGCAGAGTGTTAATGTGTAGTGAGTGCAGAGAGTGTGTTAGTGTGTAGCGGATGCAGAGTGTGTTAGTGTAGTGAATGCAGAGTGTGTTAATGTGTAGCGAATGCAGAGTGTGTGTCAGTATTGTGGATGCAGTGAGTGTGTTAGTGTGTAGTGTATGCAGAGTGCATGTTGTATTAGTGAATTCAGTGTGTGTATTGTATTAGTGTATTAGTGTATGCACTGTGTGTGTTAGTGTATGCAGTGTGTGTTGTATTAGTGTATGCAGTATGTGTGTTGTGTTAGTGTATGCAGTATGTATGTTGTGTTAGTGTATGCAGTGTGTGTGTTGTGTTAGTGTGTGTGTTAGTGTATGCAGTGTGTGTTGTATTAGTGTATGCAGTGTGTGTAGTGTTAGTGTATGCAGTGTGTGTAGTGTTAGTGTATGCAGTGTGTGTTGTGTTAGTGTATGCAGAGTGTGTGTTGTGTTAGTGTATGCAGAGTGTGTGTGTTGTGTCAGTGTATGCAGTGTGTGTGTGTTGTGTCAGTGTATACAGAGTGTGTTTTGTGTTAGTGTATGCAGTGTGTGCGTGCTGTGTTAGTGTATGCAGTGTGTGTTGTGTCAGTGTATGCAGTGTGTGTTGTGTCAGTGTATGCAGAGTGTGTGTTGTGTTAGTGTATGCAGAGTGTGTTGTGTCAGTGTATGCAGAGTGTGTGTTGTGTCAGTGTATGCAGAGTGTGTGTTGTGTCAGTGTATGTAGTGTGTGTGTGTTGTGTCAGTGTATACAGAGTGTGTTTTGTGTTAGTGTATACAGTGTGTGCGTGCTGTGTTAGTGTATGCAGTGTGTGTTGTGTCAGTGTATGCAGTGTGTGTTGTGTTAGTGTATGCAGAGTGTGTTGTGTCAGTGTATGCAGAGTGTGTGTTGTGTCAGTGTATGCAGAGTGTGTGTTGTGTCAGTGTATGTAGTGTGTGTGTGTTGTGTCAGTGTATGTAGTGTGTGTGTGTTGTGTCAGTGTATGCAGTGTGTGTGTTGTGTCAGTGTATGTAGTGTGTGTGTGTGTGTGTTGTGTTAGTGTATGTAGTGTGTGTTGTGTCAGTGTATGTAGTGTGTGTGTGTTGTGCCAGTGTATGCAGTGTGTGTGTGTTGTGTTAGTGTATGTAGTGTGTGTGTTGTGTTAGTGTACATAGTGTGTGTGTGTGTGTGTGTTGTGTCAGTATATGCAGTGTGTGTGTTGTTTCAGTGTATGTAGTGTGTGTGTGTGTGTGTGTGTGTGTGTTGTGTCTGTGTATGCAGTGTGTGTGTTGTGTCAGTGTATGTAGTGTGTGTGTGTGTTGTGTCAGTGTATGTAGTGTGTGTGTGTGTGTGTGTGAATGTGCAATCTGGGGTGAGGGGGGCATTTTAACATATATATTTTTTTTTAATAATTACATTTAATTAAATTGTTTCTCCCCCCTCCCTGCTTACCTGTGTCTAGGGAGGGGGAGGTTCCATCCCTGGTGGTCCGGTGGCATGGTGGGGTCCCCCGGCTTCCCTGTTACCGCAGAGGGGGCCCAGGCAGCACACAGCCTCTTCTCTTCTCTCCTCCAATAACTCTCGCGAGACCTGCGGAGCATTGCCATGGCAACCGGGTCTCGCGAGAGTTATTAGCAGAGAGAAGAGAAGAGGCTGTGTGCTGCCTGGGCCCCCTCTGCGGTAACAGGGAAGCCGGGGGCCCGCGGCTGCACACATAGATAGCGATATTCGCTATCTATGTGTGCAGGGAGGGAAAGTGGGGCCCGGGACTGCCAGAGCAGTCCGGGCCCCCCAGGGCCGCCGGGCCCGTGACAACCGTCATGGTTGTCACCCCCTGATGACGGCCCTGACTCAGTGCTTAGGAAATTTTGAACATGAGTTCAGCTGAGACCCGATCGGTAAGAATAAAGACCTTTGCTTCCTGAACTGAACTGTGTCCGGACTCTCTGTGCGTGATTTCTTCAGAATTCTCCTATAACATCACGAGTACAACAGTACTCCCCATGTACAGAATTCTTCAGAATTCTCCTATAACATCACGAGTACAACAGTACTCTATGGTGTTTTGGAACGTACAGTGTCAAATATTCAATTTTTCAGTTTATACACATTGAAATATGCCAGACTGGTTATGTTGCCTTTGAGACTGCATCGTAGCCCAGGAATGAGAATAACCTGCATGATGAAGCTGAGCTGCCAAATCATTTTCTCTTTTTTACTAGTTAAACAGACTCCCTCATGGGACTTATTCTGATACTTTTTTGTTTAAGTATATCTAACCTCTACATCACACAGACAATGATCATTCTGTTTTATTCAGTTTTAGCAGCTTACAAAATAGGAAATATCTGCTCCTACCTTTCTTCTAATTTGTCCCTATTTAGGAAGGACATTCCCTATTTGGCCCAAACCCCTCTCTCCCTCTTATCTATCCCTCCTTTGAATGAGTTCCATATTTGGAGTATCTGAGTGTATAGCAGAGCTCCACAGCGATAATACTCACAGTAATGAGTCTTTAAACTACAGAAAAATGTGTTTTAGAAATCAGTCTGTGTAATTAAGATACTTTGTTGTTTTATTAATTTACAAACATTTTTATTAGTAAGTCACCTATAATTTCTCATACTATTCCCACCCATGGCCACACCAAGCCCACACCACTAAAATGAAAGTGTCCCAGATTGTCAGTTCGAAATGTTGGGCTATATGCTGTTGCCCCCAAAATGCCAATAGGTATAACCATATTTTAATTTCATTATAAGATAAGAACTATATTTTAACTCATATCACATTATCATTATAGGAACAATATGATTAATATCTTTGCAATACATAGATCTTATTCAGTCTTAGAAATCTGTTCACTGAGAGAATTCACACCAGATTTGATCACTTGGTGGTGCTATATGTCAAGTAAAATCTACCAAATGTAATTTGTAATTTATTGGAGTAGAGTAGTGAATATAACTACTTAATGTAGAAACGGTTCTACGTTTTAAATGGAAATAGCAGAAAAGTTTTTCTAATGTTTAGCAAAATATTGCTAATAAAATATACAGAATTAATAAAAGAAACACATTGGTCAATATTGAAAGAGGCAGTTTTTGAAAATATTAAATGATATTCTTCAATTTGAGAATTAAATAGTTTCCATGAAGCAAGGTGAGAAACCATACTGATTGTGGAGGGATCGTAGATTAGTGAAATTAAATAATCTTAGTGTTTGCTTATTTCAGTCACGTGTGCATCCATACAATCATAATACAATACAACATAATTTCACAAGAAACACAAGCTTGATAAATACCGCCTCCACCCCAAGTCAACACCACTGCAACTCTCTGCTTCTTCCCCTCAGTCACAGAGGATTAAGTCTTTTTCTTTACCGTCTTCTTTACTCGTCACTACATTTCCAACCTCTTCCTCCCTCTGTCCATTCTAACACCAGTGACTGCTTATTTGCCATTTCTCCCAGGTTCGTATCCCACAACCTACAGATTATTATGTCCAAGACTGAGCTTCTTCTAATTCCCCCCTCTATCTTTACTACGATTTCTGACTTTCTATCTATGTTGATACAATAATTTGGAGCTTCCACAAAAGAGGGTCATTGGGAACGAAAAGGGGGTCAGAGGGATTTCCAAAAATAGGCACTATTCCAAAATAGCGACAGTTGGTAAGTGTGTTATGCTACTATTGCTTTCTAGCCTACGTCACATTTGTAAATTGTTACATGGTGTTTTATATATTTTGTAATAATATAGATGGACTTTATGCATATTGGTGTGTGCATTTTTATATTTACAATTTTTTTTATTTTATTTTTCATTTTAGGAGTGAACTATAGCCAATGTGTGCAATTCCACATAGTGTTTTCTACAGAGTCAATTGTCCATTACCTATTTATGTATCCAATAGGTAATAGACAATGTTTCAGACATTTTTTCTGACCCTTTTACTGTCTCACAGCCAATATACATTTATTTACCTTAACAAACTTGAAGTGTGTACTCATTAGCACAGAGAAGGCTAAATATCACTGAGTATCATCTACTGTTACAGGGAAATTAAAAGGAGGATAAATATTGTTACATGAAAATTTAACTACCTAGACAAAATAGTTCAAAAATGATAAGAGTGTCAAACCTACAAATAACTAATTACACAATCAATACTTTAAGACAATTACATGTCACAAACTGGGCATTAACCATCTAGAAACCAGGCTTTATTGAGCCTGGTTATATCAATCAATCCTGTATCAATTTTTTATTGGATGAATTACACCACTTGGGCGTTGTGTACAAATTGAAGGCACAATGCACCATTTAGGACAATGACGGCTCGTAGAGCTTCAATGCAAATTTCTCAAGGGAGGTGAGCAATAGCAAGTAATGCAATTGACCTAGGAAGGACGTACATCTGTAAAAACAAAAAACAAAAAGAGAGACAATGATATATAACTATTCTTATTATTATATTTATATAGCACCAACAAATTCGGTAGCGCTTTACAATGGGTGGACTAACAAACATGTGATTGTAAAATAAAGAAGGAACTGGTTCTGATCCAAGAGGCCCAATACAAAAAGGGGGCTAGTGGGTCAGTACCAAAAAATGCCCAAAGTTACTTTCCCTAAGATTGGGGAATAACCCACGGTATACAAAGTAAACATGTGATTGTAACCAGACAAGTTTGACGCACAGAAACAGAGGGGTTCAGGGCCCTGCTTAATGAGCTCACATGCTGGAGGGAGTAGGGTAAAGTCACACAAAAGGTAAGGGAAGTATTAGGGAAGTAGATTGGTAAAATAGTATTTAATGAAGACTTAGTGTGGGGTGCTGGAGCCATTAACAGTTTAATTTATATGTTTTTGTTAAAAAGTGAGTTTTTAAAGATTATTTGAAGGAGTGGAGACTAGGTGAGCATCTTATGGAAAAGGGAAGGGAGTTCCCCAGGAATGGTGCAGTCCTAGAGAAGTTTTGAAGGCGAGCATCAAAGGTGGGGGTACGAACAGAGGATAGACGCAGTTCTTTGGCAGAGCATAGGGGCCTAGAGGAGATATATTTGTTTATTAGGGAGGATAGATAGGTGGGAGTAGCATTATGTAGAGATTTGAAAGCAAGAACCAGAATTTTATATTGTGCCCTATATCTTATGGGAAACCAATGCAGTGACTGACAGAGGGGTGAGGCATGGGAGGTGCGGGAGGACAGGAAGATGAGCCTCGCCGCCACATTCATTATAGACCACAGGGGCAAGTTTGGGGCAAGTTTGGGGGCAAGTTTGAAACATGTAAGACCATTGAGAAGCGGATTGCAGTAGTCAAGACGAGAGAGGACAGTGGCATGGACTAGCACCGTAGCCGCATCTGGCAGTAAGTAAATGCTTGCAATGTTTTTAAGATGGAAGCGGCAAGATTTGGTGATTGACTGGATATGAGGGTTAAAGGATAGGTCAGAGTCAAAGAGAACACTTAGGCAGCGAGCCTGCCTGATGGAGCTGATGGTAGCACCATTAATGTGGAGGGAGACAGAAACAGGGGTAGCAACACTTGAGGGAGGAAAGACCAGAAGTTCTGTTTTGGACAAGTTGAGCTTAATGAAATGGCCAGCTATCCAGTTCGAAATAGCAGAGAGGAAGTCAGAGACACTAGTCAAGAGGGGCTGGGAGACAGCAGGGTAGGACAGATATTTTTGCGTGTCATCCGCATAGAAGGGATATTGGAAGCCAAAAGGAGCTGATGATTTTATCAAGGGAGGAAGTATAGATTGAGAACAGTAGGGGACCAAGGACTGAGCCTTGGGGGACACGAACAGAGAGAGGTTGGGAGGAAGAAGCAGAGCCAGAGAAAGAGACACTTAAAGAGCGCTGGGTAAGGTAGGAGGAGCACCAGGAGAGAGCAATATCTCATAGACCGAGATTCCATAGGATGAGAGGAAGCTGTTTATGATCAACAGTATCAAATGCAGTGGAATGGTTAAGGAAAATTAGGATAGAGTACTGACCATGAGATTTAGCAGCGAATAGTCGTTTGATACTTTGGTCAGAGCCGTTTCCACAGAGTGCTGAAACCAGATTGAAGTGGGTCGAGCAGAGTTGGACTCAAGGAAGTCTGTCAGTCTCACATACACAAGTCTTTCAAGGATCTTGAATGCAAAAGGCAGTAGCGAGATAGGGCGGTGTCACGGTGGCGGTCCGGTGCCCGGGACCCAGACACTATCCGGGCGGCGGTGCAGGACCGGGACCCAGTATGCCTGATGTTCAGAGTAGAAGTCACAGTGTGGAGGTGGATTAGCAGGGTCAGATGCAGAGTAACCGCACGCCCCCTGGTGTTGAGCACCAGCGTTTGTGCAGCCACATACCAAGACCCTGAATCAGCTTCAGCGGATACCAGGAACTAGGAGCTTAGAAATTAAGCAGACTTCCCAGGAGCTGAATAGGGAGGCTCTGCAGCAAGATTGTATCCAGTACTAGAAACAAAGCAAGACTAGAGCTAGGCACCAAACATGAAAACAAGACAGAACTAATAGAACCCAGAACCAGAGAAAGATAGTAAGCTAAACCCAGAACATATACACAAGACATGAGGAAAACATGAACATAACATGGGCATGACTGGACTGGACAGGACTAGGTATACAAACTAAAACAAGACAAGATAACATAGGCAAAACAAGAGGAGAAATAACTAAGTACTACAAATGGAAATCATGGGGATTTAGTCACACTATATGATCATACATTGCATAAGCCTGCCAACAACACCAATGTACCCCATATCTGGCAGATCCTACACTGCCTAATGTATGCTAAAACAACCTAGGAAGACATATATAGCACTTACCTGCAAGCCTTGATGAGCTGCCTGCAGGACACTGAAACAAAAAGGAATGATGGAAAACAAACGGGTGTGGCAACATAAAACAAACATTTAAATGAATCCAAGAGACTGGGAAATCCAGGGACGGACTATAGGAATTAACCCAGAAATCCCAGCATAAAGAAAACCAGACATGGAATAGAAAGCCAAAAAAACAAGAAAAACTAAACAAGAATTGTAACAAGAGTACTGGATACCAGAAGCCATTGCCAGACATCTCCACAGAACAGAGCAGGACGTGACAGGCGGTAGTTTGACGGGGAGTTAGGGTCAAGGTTGGGCTTTTTTAGAATCAGGGTTACAGTTGCATGTTTGAAGGGTAATGAAATATGCCAGAGGAGAGGAAGAGATTGAGAATTTTAGAGAGAGGCAAAGCAAGAGGCAAAGTAAGAGAAGGAGACAGAGTACGGATGAGATGCGAAGGAAAAGGATCAAGGGACCAGGTGGTGGATCAGGAGGACTGGAGCAGATCAGAAACCTCTTCCACTGTAGTGAGTGTGAATGAAATTACTTTCTCCAGCGTTCAGTAGTTCTGGAGCATTTTTAGAGTTATCAAGTCAGCTTGGTGTGCCAATGTTGTAGTTGGGGGTGCTTGCTGTTTTTAAGTAAAGGCAACAAACTCTGAAACACTAAGCCTTTTTTAGTTGTACGACAAGCAAAATACATAGGGTGGTGCAGAATGATAATACCATTCAAAGTTAAAGAAAAGGCGGTGGTAAGAATTAGGGATGTGCATGGGCCAAAAATTTGGTTCGGTTCGGCACTTCCGAAATTCAGGACTTTGTTAATTCAGGACTTCGGCAATTCCTTAATGTAACCCCTAACCCTACCTTTACCCCTTACCCTAACCCCACCTCTAATCCATATCCCTAACCCTACCCCTAACCCAATCCACCACAACCACTTACACATCTAGGGTTAAGGGTAGGGTTAGGGGTAGGAGTAGGGTTAGGGTTAGATTCCTGTCATCATTCATGTAATTTTCCCTCCCTCTCTTGTTTTGACACTTCCGAAATTTGGCACTTTGGCAATTCGGTTCGGCACTTCGGTAATTCAGTTCTTTGGCAATTCAGTTCGGTTCGGCACTTCCGAAATTCGGAAGCATCCGAATGTCCGAATTGCCGAAATTCGTCCGAAATTACATTCGTAATGAAACGAATTGCACATGTCTAGTGAGAATGTTAAGATTACCAAACATAATACTTTTGAAGCCAGACCCTTCTATATGTGGCTCTGGAAAATATGTTTGGTCCTGTACACCATTCTTTTTTTATCCACGCTAAAGAAAACTGATAATACTACACTGTGAGAGTGTTATGCTTTATTTTCAATTGTTTTTGATTTTTCACCATCCTTAATATTCAGTTTGGAGAACCCAAGCATCTGATGTAATAAGGGACCATACATGGGAAAAATGGGTGAGTCTGCCCCCCACTGCTAGTATGGAAGAATGGTGATTGAAATCATTTACCACAGGGGTGTCATTCCGAAGGAGCACCTAATGTGCTGAAAGCAACCCAGGGCCAGTCACGCAGTAGGAAACAAATTGGTGTGGATCTCTGCTCAGGTAAGATGGGTCATCTTGTGTAAGAACCTTGGTTATGTACAAGAGAACCTCTGGGAAAACGGCTGGAGAAACAACTCCTGGATCTTCTGGCCCTGGCAAAAAACCTCAGGTTGTAAGGTTGTAGCAACTTTGGAGACAAGAGCACAGTGCCATGGGTCCAAACATGGCCGCCTTTTTCGACGACTGCTCCAACATCTTAGATGACTTACCACGGCAGTCATGAAAGAACTGCTGGCTGGTTTACAGCATACCATACAGGCTACAGGCCGACATGTCTCAAATCCACAAAGACCTACAGGGTCAGACAGCCGCATGAGTACCATGGAACAAGACTCCCGCCAAAACGCACAACACACAGCACTGCTGTCTGGGACCACACTGGCCTGACGTCGCTCATTCCAGCCCTTCACATCTCTCCTCCGATTAGATAAAGTCAATTACAGATGGAGGGTGTCTCACATGTTACTAATTCACCAAAGCGACTCCTTGCATTCCATCGTAGATTGGCAAGGTGCAAAGGATATCCTGCCCACCTTGAGATGCCAGTGGGACTCCGTAACTCTGACAGGGCAGTGCACTACCTCTGCACTATCCTATGCCCGGGATCCCACTATGGTGACCACCTTTGTCCTCCAACGGCCGTGATGAAGAACTGACAGCCTGAGGGGCAAGGTTTACCTCTTTCTAAAGCAACCAGTTATATTACATGATGAAAGCCAACTCTTACATTGTTTCCATTTTGCATTCTGTGCCTTGTATTCTGTTTCACATTATTAGAGCTGTTTTATATAATTTTGTGTTTTTACTTCCCGTTTTCCCATTATTAACAAGCAAAGGCTGTTTCTTGCTCGCTTCCCTCCTATACACGCAGGGTGTGGAGTATGTACAGCCGAGCCATTGCCAAACTTCTCCCTATATCCAAGTGGCTCAAATCTTCAGTTGATATCCACACATCAGGCCATATTTGTCCCTTTCTCCCCTCCTCCCCCTTGGATAAGGGGTAATCTTCATACACCGTTTAAGTGTCTCAACTTAAGGCAAAACCTAGCCTATCTGACCATGGTAATCTGACTATACATTTTCTCTATCACTAGCGTTTTTAACCTACCCTGACCTTAAATAAATAAATAAATTATATATATATTCACTATATGTGACCCATCTGATAAAATCTATAATCCTAGCAGGAGAGGTCTAAGACCTATCTCTAGTACCTCCACTTTACTAAAAAACCTCAGTTCATGGCCTGTCACCCAAATGTGTCAGTTGACCTGTTTGATATGTTATACCAATTGTTCATGGTGTCTCACACATGCTTTTGTCGTAAGATGTTTTATATCAAGGCTATTACCTGAGAGAAAAATAAAGAATAAAAAAAAACGAGATTTTGTTAAACAAAATAAAAAGCAATAATAATAGTGGATATTAAAATTGTATAGATATACTATAGATAAAATAGATCCCACAGTATGAGAACTGTGGGATCCATGATGTATATAAATGAGGTTAGCAGCTAACAAAGAGGACGTAGTTGGTTTGGCATCCATCCATTATACCACAGAAGAGGTGCTGATTAGCTGACCTTGTTACTATAACATGTGATTGTTATATATATATATATACTGTTTCAATATTTTTTTCTTTGCTGAGGGAAATAAAGAAAGTACATCATAATATGCCTTTAATAAAATCCTGACATGATGAGGTTTATTCATTACAGAGGAACTGTCACTTCCTCGCTTTTAAAGGGACACTCCACTTTCCAAATACAAAATAGATGAAATTACTGTTTAGTAGATATAAAATTACTGCTTAGCATATTTAATTATGTACTTTTTCATTGGGGTATATCTAAAATCAGCTTTCAAAACCCGCAGTTGTCTTTGCAAGCCTTCCACTTCTAACCCCGCCCAGACTTTCTGTGACTGTCCAATCACACACTTTCCAGCATAGTTGCAAGGCAGGGGCTCTGAGCAATTGCTGCCTCTTGAGTTTAAAGGATCACTATAGTGTCAGGAAAACAAACCCGTTTTCCTGACACTATAGTGCCCTAAGGGTGCCCCCACCCTCAGGGCCCCCCTCCCGTGGCGCTGAAGGTGTTAAAACCCCTTCAGTTACTTACCTTAATACAGCGCCGGGCTCCCTCGGCTCTGGGGACCTCTTCTCCCCCTCTGTCGTCAGATCCCGAGTGGAGCGGAAGGCGCATGCACGGCTTTCCTATGGACGTTCTGCACGTTGGATGCGAATTGCGCATCCAGCGTCGCAGAAGCGCCTCCAGCGGCTGTCAGGAAGACAGCCACTAGAGGCTGGATTAACCCTACAATGTAAACATAGCAGTTCTCTCAAACTGCTTTGTTTACACCTGAAGGGTTAAAACCTGAGGAACCTGGCACCCAGAGCACATCATTGAGTTGAAGTGGTCTGAGTTACTATAGTGTCCCTTTAACCAAGAGCTAACCAAACCAGGAAGTAACAGAAAGCGTGAAAGCCAAGAGGTGTAACCAGGTTAATTTATAAAAGTGTCACTTTTTGCAAATGAAAAAATAGGACACACTCTTCCCACATAAAGCTCTTCAGCAAGTTAAAGTTCTTTAGGGAGCCAGATAATCCCTTTAACTCAACCAAACAACTAACTAAATGTTAG
The DNA here is from genome assembly GCF_036172605.1 of Pelobates fuscus. Taxonomy (NCBI): domain Eukaryota; kingdom Metazoa; phylum Chordata; class Amphibia; order Anura; family Pelobatidae; genus Pelobates; species Pelobates fuscus. The sequence goes on along the minus strand of NC_086317.1, from coordinate 270,265,638 downwards.
TTATTGGTTGTGTTTTAACTTACCTCCGCTGCTCTGTGCATCCAGTAAACAGTGTAATAGTGTTTAGTGGGGTGAAGGAACAAGGAACTGACAGTTTCTTTATACACACCAAATTATGATGAAGTGAAACCAGATTGCAAAATTCAAGCTGTAACTATATCTAAAATAGAGACTTTTACAAATCAACTATTTTTATCTACATTTTGTAATTACTGACTAAAGTCCAAATTAAACCTAGATTAGAAAACGTGGTTTAAATAATTCTAAATAAGTACTCTATGTCAATAATATTAATTTATTATATACATTAAATAACTTAAAGTGGCTCCCCCAAAAATGTATTTTTTTTTTTTACATTTCAAGGATAAAATCTTTATTAAATGCTCATAAAGAATGTGTTGAAATGTCATTGAAATTCCAACACAGTCAAAAGATATCATAAACAAATACAGGACTACTTAGTATTATTGTATATCATCATGCTCACAAAACTTAACAAAAGGCTGAGCTAACGCAATCAAGTTTTGTTACAACTCACAGCCTTCACTAACGATGGCTGTGGGAATAAAGCATTATGTCACTTATCGCAAGATAATAACTGAGCAGGCAACCGCGGTCTCCTCCATAGACATCAGTGTTGTATTTACACATATGTGCGACAGCACAGAATTGACGAGGGCTCCTGGTGGAAGAAGCACCAGGAACTGAAGACTAAAGATGACAGTGCCTCTGGGGCAGGGCCAAATTAAGAGCCCAGTGGGCCTGGAGCTGACAGTTATAATGGGCCTAATTACAGAATCTTATCGACCAAAAACACTAAAACAACCATACCTCCCAAGCGTCATGTATCTGATGGAGATGGTGTTGGAGGGAAAGGATGCAGCTATACGAAAACACATACTCTATGCTATTCTCTCTCTAATTTATGTTTTCATCTGTCAAGTAAATCCATACCCCCAATAGCAGTGTCCAGTGAAGCAGCAAGTCAATGGGCAGGGTAAAAGGGTGTGCCACTGACGCAAATCACGTCACCAAACCTGCCAAAAGGGGTGAACATGCCCAAAAAGGGGGCATGTTTGTCCAAAGAATTGGAAGGCCAGCCTGGCATGAATGCATGTTACTTGCGCTCTATCCTTTATCCCTATGTATTTTTAAAACAAATGGAGGTCTTTTAGTTACCTCCAATGGCCATGAGAGGATTGAGCCCACCTGCCACATCAAGGCAGACCCCCCTAGGTGGGTCCTAACTCTAACCATTCACCTTGCTTCCTTGAGCCTCTGGCAAAAATCTCTAATGAGACAGAAAGGGGTATTTTTTATATACACCCCTATACATTATTAACCCTTAATAGGGAACACATGGGATGGGCGGCTGCATTGTAACAAGGCTGAGTAATACAAAAATTGGATACAAATGCAGAAAGAAAAGTCCTGCGCTCAACTCCCATCACTACTGGGCGGCTGCAATGACTACAGTACACATCAGCCCCAATACATAGTAAAAACCAAAGAAAAACATGTTACTTGCGCTCTATCCTTTATCCCTATGTATTTTTAAAACAAATGGAGGTCTTTTAGTTACCTCCAATGGCCATGAGAGGATTGAGCCCACCTGCCACATCAAGGCAGACCCCCCTAGGTGGGTCCTAACTCTAACCATTCACCTTGCTTCCTTGAGCCTCTGGCAAAAATCTCTAATGAGACAGAAAGGGGTATTTTTTATATACACCCCTATACATTATTAACCCTTAATAGGGAACACATGGGATGGGCGGCTGCATTGTAACAAGGCTGAGTAATACAAAAATTGGATACAAATGCAGAAAGAAAAGTCCTGCGCTCAACTCCCATCACTACTGGGCGGCTGCAATGACTACAGTACACATCAGCCCCAATACATAGTAAAAACCAAAGAAAAACATGTTACTTGCGCTCTATCCTTTATCCCTATGTATTTTTAAAACAAATGGAGGTCTTTTAGTCTGTCTCATTAGAGATTTTTGCCAGAGGCTCAAGGAAGCAAGGTGAATGGTTAGAGTTAGGACCCACCTAGGGGGGTCTGCCTTGATGTGGCAGGTGGGCTCAATCCTCTCATGGCCATTGGAGGTAACTAAAAGACCTCCATTTGTTTTAAAAATACATAGGGATAAAGGATAGAGCGCAAGTAACATGTTTTTCTTTGGTTTTTACTATGTATTGGGGCTGATGTGTACTGTAGTCATTGCAGCCGCCCAGTAGTGATGGGAGTTGAGCGCAGGACTTTTCTTTCTGGCATGAATGCATGTCAGGTTGCCTGCTAATCATGCAGGCTGTCCAACTAAGGGCATACTATGCAGGCAGCACCCTGTGCTTGACATTAATGCATCAAATGAGGCGCCTACTCCACGCTTTCTAAGGACTGTCCCCTAGCACTCACATGTCCACTTGTCTCCTTATCGTCTTACTAGCAGGCAGAAGTTTCTGGTATATAGTCTGATACTGTCCACAAGTATCTGTGTCCCCAGGTCTCCCAGTGTCCCCTAGTGTCTGTGTCCCCAGGGGCGGACTGACCAGTCAGGCACTTCGGACATGGTCCGAGGGCCCGGCCGGGAGAGGGGCCTGCCATCAGGGGGCCCGGCGGCACACTCTTAAGAGCCTCAGGCGGCTGCAGCTTCTCACCTCCCCTCCCCTCCCCTGTAGCGTGCCCGGCCGGAGTGATAGGAAGGTGCACACTGAGTGTGCACCTTCCTGTCAGTCCGGCCGGGTACAGGAAACAGAAACTCCTGTTCCACGCGGAGTTTCTGTTTCCTGTACCCGGCCGGACTGACAGGAAGGTGCACACTTAGTGTGCACCTTCCTATCACTCCGACCGGGCATCGTGGACCGGAGAGCAGCTCGGCCACGCTACAGGGGAGGGGGTAAGAATAGAGAGGGAGGGGGGTAAGAATAGAGAGGGAGGGGGGTAAGAAGAGAGAGGGAGGGGGGTAAGAAGAGAGAGGGAGGGGGGAAGAAAAGAGAGGGAGGGGGGTAAGAAGAGAGAGGGAGGGGGTAAGAAGAGAGAGGGAGGGGGTGTAAGAAGAGAGAGGGAGGGAGGGGTAAGAAGAGAGAGGGAGGGGGTAAGAAGAGAGAGGGAGGGGGTAAGAAGAGAGAGGGAGGGGGGTAAGAAGAGAGGGGGGTAAGAAGAGAGAGGGAGGGGGGTAAGAAGAGAAAGGGGGGTAAGAAGAGGGAGGGGTAAGAAGAGAGAGGGGGTAAGAAGAGAGAGGGGGTAAGAAGAGAGAGGGAGGGGGGTAAGAAGAGAGAGGGGGTAAGAAGAGAGAGGGAGGGGGTGTAAGAAGAGAGAGGGAGGGGGGTAAGAAGAGAGAGGGATGGGGGTAAGAAGAGAGAGGGATGGGGTAAGAAGAGAGAGGGAGGGGGGAGGTAAGAAGAGAGAGGGAGGGGAGGGGGGTAAGAAGAGAGAGGGAGGGGCGGGTAAGAAGAGAGAGGGAGGGGGGTAAAAAGAGGGAGGGGGTAAGAAGAGAGAGGGAGGGGTAAGAAGAGAGAGGGGGGTAAGAAGAGAGAGGGAGGGGGGTAAGAAGAGAGAGGGGGTAAGAAGAGGGAGGGGGGTAAGAAGAGAGAGGGAGGGGGGTAAGAAGAGAGAGGGAGGGGGGTAAGAAGAGAGAGGGGGTAAGAAGAGGGAGGGGGGTAAGAAGAGAGAGGGAGGGGGGTAAGAAGAGAGAGGGGGGTAAGAAGAGAGAGGGAGGGGGTAAGAAGAGAGAGGGAGGGGGGGTAAGAAGAGAGAGGGAGGGGTAAGAAGAGAGAGGGGGGTAAGAAGAGAGAGGGGGTAAGAGAGAGGGAGGGGGGTAAGAAGAGAGAGGGAGGGGGGTAAGAAGAGAGAGGGAGGGGGGGTAAGAAGAGAGAGGGGGTAAGAACAGAGGGAGGGGGGTAAGAAGAGAGGGGGGTAAGAAGAGAGAGAGGGGGGGAGTAAGAAGAGAGGGACGGGGGAGTAAGAAGAGGGGGGAGTAAGAAGAGAGGGGGGAGTAAGAAGGGGGTAAGAAGAGGTGGAGGGGGGAGTACAAAGAGGAAGGGGGGAGTAAGAAGAGGGGGGATAGGAGTAAGAAGAGGGGGGAGGGGGGTAAGAAGAGGGGGAGGGGGAGTAAGAAGAGGGGGTAGGGGGGAGTAAGAAGAGGGGGGAGTAAGAAGAGGGGGAAGGGGGGAAGAAGAGGGGGAGGGGGTAAGAAGAGGGGGAGGGGAGTAAGAAGAGGGGGAGTAAGAAGAGGGAGGAGTAAGAAGAGGTCGGAGTAAGAAGAGGGGGAGGGGGGAGTAAGAAGAGGGGGAGAGTAAGAAGGGGGAATAAGAAGAGGGGGAGGGGAAAGTAAGAAGAGGGGGAGAGTAAGAAGGGGGAGTAAGAAGAGGGGGAGGGGGGAGTAAGAAGAGGGGGAGAGTAAGAAGGGGGTAAGAAGAGAGTGAGGGGGAGTAAGAAGAGGGGGGAGTAAGAAGGGGGTAAGAAGAGGGGGAGGGGGGTAAGAAGAGGGGGAGAGGGGAGTAAGAGGAGGGCAATTGCCCCCTCCCCTGTCCGCAGGCACCGTGCGGGCAGCTGGCAGGGGAGGGAGGAAGAGAGGATCCGGGAGCTCAGCCTGCAGCTCCTCTGGGTCCTTCTTGCGCGAGCACAGATCGTTGCCGCGGTTACCACGGCAACGTTATGGCTCTTGCGAGAGTAAACTCTAGCCCTGGAGCTACGGGCTAGAGTTCACTCTCAACACTGTGACCACCAGGGATTCCTGGTGGTCGCAGTGGTGAGAGTGAACTCTAGCCCCATAAACACACTGCCCCCACACACCATACACATTCACACACTGCCCCCCATACACACCATACACATTTACACACATTGCCTCACACACACACACATACACTGCCCACCGATACACACACAGCCCCCCATACTAACATTGCCACACACATACACAGCCCCCTCATACACACATTGCCCCCAGGGCCGTTTGAAGGAATTTGGGGGCCCCAAGCAAAACGGACATGGAGGCCCCCCAAACTCCAACCCCCCCCCACCCCCCACATGCATGCAAGGCCTACAGGGCGCCTGCACCCGGGTCCTTCCCCCCCTCCCCCCGAGTCCGCCCACAGGGATGCAGTGTCTGCAGGGCCGGTGCAAGGATTTTTGCCGCCCTAGGCAAAAGTAAAGTTTGCCGCCCCCCATGTGACATCACAGTGCCCCACCCATATGATCTGCCATGTTAACTAACACAGTGCTGCAGTGCCGCCGTGTTTACAATAAAAGGCCTGCAGGGACAGGCTATAGACACCAGAACCACTACATTAAGCTGCAGTGGAGATCTGATGGAGATGGTGTTGGAGGGAAAGGATGCAGCTATACGAAAACACATACTCTATGCTATTCTCTCTCTAATTTATGTTTTCATCTGTCAAGTAAATCCATACCCCCAATAGCAGTGTCCAGTGAAGCAGCAAGTCAATGGGCAGGGTAAAAGGGTGTGCCACTGACGCAAATCACGTCACCAAACCTGCCAAAAGGGGTGAACATGCCCAAAAAGGGGGCATGTTTGTCCAAAGAATTGGAAGGCCAGCCTGGCATGAATGCATGTCAGGTTGCCTGCTAATCATGCAGGCTGTCCAACTAAGGGCATACTATGCAGGCAGCACCCTGTGCTTGACATTAATGCATCAAATGAGGCGCCTACTCCACGCTTTCTAAGGACTGTCCCCTAGCACTCACATGTCCACTTGTCTCCTTATCGTCTTACTAGCAGGCAGAAGTTTCTGGTATATAGTCTGATACTGTCCACAAGTATCTGTGTCCCCAGGTCTCCCAGTGTCCCCTAGTGTCTGTGTCCCCAGGGGCGGACTGACCGGTCAGGCACTTCGGACATGGTCCGAGGGCCCGGCCGGGAGAGGGGCCTGCCATCAGGGGGCCCGGCGGCACACTCTTAAGAGCCTCAGGCGGCTGCAGCTTTTCACCTCCCCTCCCCTCCCCTGTAGCGTGCCCGGCCGGAGTGATAGGAAGGTGCACACTGAGTGTGCACCTTCCTGTCAGTCCGGCCGGGTACAGGAAACAGAAACTCCTGTTCCACGCGGAGTTTCTGTTTCCTGTACCCGGCCGGACTGACAGGAAGGTGCACACTTAGTGTGCACCTTCCTATCACTCCGACCGGGCATCGCGGACGGAGAGCAGCTCGGCCACGCTACAGGGGAGGGGGTAAGAATAGAGAGGGAGGGGGGTAAGAAGAGAGCGGGAGGGGGGGTAAGAAGAGAGAGGGAGGGGGGTAAGAAGAGAGAGGGGGTAAGAAGAGAGAGGGAGGGGGGAAGAAAAGAGAGGGAGGGGGGTAAGAAGAGAGAGGGAGGGGGTAAGAAGAGAGAGGGAGGGGGTGTAAGAAGAGAGAGGGAGGGAGGGGTAAGAAGAGAGAGGGAGGGGGTAAGAAGAGAGAGGGAGGGGGTAAGAAGAGAGAGGGAGGGGGGTAAGAAGAGAGGGGGGTAAGAAGAGAGAGGGAGGGGGGGTAAGAAGAGAAAGGGGGGTAAGAAGAGAAAGGGAGGGGGGGTAAGAAGAGGGAGGGGTAAGAAGAGAGAGGGGGTAAGAAGAGAGAGGGGGTAAGAAGAGAGAGGGAAGGGGGTAAGAAGAGAGAGGGGGTAAGAAGAGAGAGGGAGGGGGTGTAAGAAGAGAGAGGGATGGGGGTAAGAAGAGAGAGGGATGGGGGTAAGAAGGGAGGGGGAGGTAAGAAGAGAGAGGGAGGGGAGGGGGGTAAGAAGAGAGAGGGAGGGGCGGGTAAGAAGAGAGAGGGAGCGGGGTAAAAAGAGGGAGGGGGTAAGAAGAGAGAGGGGGTAAGAAGAGAGAGGGGGGTAACAAGAGAGAGGGAGGGGGGTAAGAAGAGAGAGGGGGGTAAGAAGAGAGAGGGAGGGGGTAAGAAGAGAGAGGGAGGGGGGTAAGAAGAGAGAGGGGGTAAGAGGGAGGGGGTAAGAAGAGGGAGGGGGGTAAGAAGAGAGAAGGAGGGGTAAGAAGAGAGAGGGGGTAAGAAGAGAGAGGGGGTAAGAGAGAGGGAGGGGGTAAGAGAGAGGGAGGGGGTAAGAGAGGGAGGGGGTAAGAGAGGGAGGGGGTAAGAGAGGGAGGGGTAAGAAGAGAGAGGGGGGTAAGAAGAGAGAGGGGGTAAGAGAGAGGGAGGGGGTAAGAAGAGAGAGGGAGGGGGGGTAAGAAGAGAGAGGCGGTAAGAACAGAGGGAGGGGGGTAAGAAGAGAGGGGGGGTAAGAAGAGAGAGAGGGGGGGAGTAAGAAGAGAGGGACGGGGGAGTAAGAAGAGGGGGGAGTAAGAAGAGAGGGGGGAGTAAGAAGGGGGTAAGAAGAGGTGGAGGGGGGAGTACAAAGAGGAAGGGGGGAGTAAGAAGAGGGGGATAGGAGTAAGAAGAGGGGGGAGGGGGGTAAGAAGAGGGGGAGGGGGAGTAAGAAGAGGGGGTAGGGGGGAGTAAGAAGAGGGGGGAGTAAGAAGAGGGGGAAGGGGGGAAGAAGAGGGGGAGGGGGTAAGAAGAGGGGGAGGGGAGTAAGAAGAGGGGGAGTAAGAAGAGGGAGGAGTAAGAAGAGGTCGGAGTAAGAAGAGGGGGGGGGGAGTAAGAAGAGGGGGAGAGTAAGAAGGGGGAATAAGAAGAGGGGGAGGGGAAAGTAAGAAGAGGGGGAGAGTAAGAAGGGAGAGTAAGAAGAGGGGGAGGGGGGAGTAAGAAGAGGGGGAGAGTAAGAAGGGAGAGTAAGAAGAGGGGGAGGGGGGAGTAAGAAGAGGGGGAGAGTAAGAAGGGGGTAAGAAGAGAGTGAGGGGGAGTAAGAAGAGGGGGGAGTAAGAAGGGGGTAAGAAGAGGGGGAGGGGGGTAAGAAGAGGGGGAGAGGGGAGTAAGAGGAGGGCAATTGCCCCCTCCCCTGTCCGCAGGCACCGTGCGGGCAGCTGGCAGGGGAGGGAGGAAGAGAGGATCCGGGAGCTGCAGCTCCTCTGGGTCCTTCTTGCGCGAGCACAGATCGTTGCCGCGGTTACCACGGCAACGTTATGGCTCTTGCGAGAGTAAACTCTAGCCCTGGAGCTACGGGCTAGAGTTCACTCTCAACACTGTGACCACCAGGGATTCCTGGTGGTCGCAGTGGTGAGAGTGAACTCTAGCCCCATAAACACACTGCCCCCACACACCATACACATTCACACACTGCCCCCCATACACACCATACACATTTACACACATTGCCTCACACACACACACATACACTGCCCACCGATACACACACAGCCCCCCATACTAACATTGCCACACACATACACAGCCCCCTCATACACACATTGCCCCCAGGGCCGTTTGAAGGAATTTGGGGGCCCAAGCAAAACGGACATGGAGGCCCCCCAAACTCCAACCCCCCCCCACCCCCCACATGCATGCAAGGCCTACAGGGCGCCTGCACCCGGGTCCTTCCCCCCCTCCCCCCCGAGTCCGCCCACAGGGATGCAGTGTCTGCAGGGCCGGTGCAAGGATTTTTGCCGCCCTAGGCAAAAGTAAAGTTGCCGCCCCCCATGTGACATCACAGTGCCCCACCCATATGATCTGCCATGTTAACTAACACAGTGCTGCAGTGCCGCCGTGTTTACAATAAAAGGCCTGCAGGGACAGGCTATAGACACCAGAACCACTACATTAAGCTGCAGTGGTTCTGGGGAATATAGTGTCCCTTTAATGTGAGGTAAATTAGAGATTAGTGCCACGAATAATATAGTAGATTGCCTACTTACAACCAGATGAGGATGATGATGGGCTTCAGCTGCCGTCTGGCTCCACTGGTCTGGTGTAGAACAGGCTCTCTGGAGGCGGTTTGTAACTGTGGTCACAAAAAATCAATGTTCTGGGAGAACGAGAAGCAGCTCCATTTTTTGAGGGCCATTTACACAGCTCAAGGTCTGGGTCCACCTTCATGTTCCACCAATGAGTTTGTTCACAGGTGTGTGTGTGTGGGGGGGGGGGGGGGGGGGAGGGAATGTCCTGATGTGTGTAAGGAATGCATTGTGTGCATCTGTGTTTGTATGTGTAAGGGCTGCAAGGTGAGTTTGTGTATGTATGGGATGCAGTGTGTGTGTCTGTAAGGCAGTGTTTCCCAACCCAGTCCTCAAGGCACACCTACCAGTCCAGGATTTAAGGATTACCCAGTTTTGTCTAAGGTGTTTTTAGAAAAAAAAGAAAAAACACCTTAGACACAACTGGGTCAACCCTAAATTCTGGACTGGTAGGTGTGCCTTGAGGACTGGGTTGGGAACACTGCTGTAAGGGATGCACTGAGTGTGTGGAAGGGGTGCATTGTGTGTTGCTGTGTGTAAGGGATGCATTGCTTGTGTATGTGTGTCTGTGTGTAATGCATTGTGTGTTTTTCTGTGTGCAAGGGGTGCACGTGCATTGTGTGTGTGTGTGATGGATGTCAATCTCTCCCCCTACCCCCGTCAATTTCCTTCTTCTCCCCCCCTCTCCAATTTCCTTTTTCTCCCCCTCCCTCTAGTTGCCTTCTCCCCGTCTCCAATTTCCTTCTTCTCCCCCTCCCTCTCATTTCCTTCCTTCTCCCCCTCCAATTTCCTCCCCCTCCAATTTCCTTCCTCTCCCCCTCCAATTTCCTTCCTCCCCCCTCAAATTTCCTTCCTCTCCCCCTCCCTCAAATTTCCTTCCTCTCCCCCTCCCTCAAATTTCCTTCCTCTCCCCCCTCAAATTTCCTCCCTTCCTCTCCCCCTCCCTCAAATTCCCTCCCTTCCTCTCCCCCCCAAATTTCCTTCCTCTTCCCCCTTCAAATTTCCTCCCTTCCTCTCCTCCCCCCAAATTTCCTCCCCCCCTCTCCCCCCCACTCCCTCAAATTTCCTCCCTCCCTCTCCCCCCCACCCACTCAAATTTCCTCCCTCCCTCTCCCCCCCACCCACTCAAATTTCCTCCCTCCCTCTCCCCCCCACTCCCTCAAATTTCCTCCCTCCCTCTCCCCCCACCCACTCAAATTTCCTCCCTCTCCCCCCCACCCACTCAAATTTCCTCCCTTTCCCCCCACTCAAATTTCCTCCCTCGCCCCCCCACCCACTCAAATTTCCTCCCTCGCCCCCCCCCACGGACTCAAATTTCCTCCCTCGCCCCCCCACTCAAATATACTCCCCCCCACTCAAATTTCCTCCCTCCCCCCTCCCCCCTCAAATTTCCTCCCTCCCCCCTCAAATTTCCTCCCTCCCTCTCCCCCACCCCCACTCACTGAAATGTCCTCCCTGACACCCAGCAGGCGCGCGAGGGAGCACTCTCCCTGGCTGAGTGCTTCCTCTTCAGCTCCCTCGTGCACCGCGTACTGATGCCGGAGCCGGAAGATGACGTCATCTTCCGGCTCCGGCATCAGTACGGTGCGCGAGGGAGCTGAAGAGGAAGCACTCAGAGGAGAGTGCTCCCTCGCGCGCCTGCCGGGTGTCAGCAGGGCCAGCCTCTGGGGGGCCCTGAGGTGACCGGCTGCTGGGCCCCCCAGGAGAAGAGGCTGGCCCAGTGGGTACATACCGGGGTCGCAGGGCCCCCTGTGACCCGGTATGTACCCACTGAATGTGGGGTCCGGACGACCTGCCGGCTCTGCTTGGGGCCCCGGGCCAGCTCGGGGCCCCAAGCAGTTGCTTGGTTTGCCTGTCCGGTAGCGACGGGCCTGATTGCCCCAGACACCCTACACATTCACACACTACACCCCCTCACACACACTGAACCTTTCACACACACTGCACCCCTGCTCCTATACCCTACTACAGCCTCATATCCCAGCAGACCCCAGGTAAGTTGTCAAACTGTTCTTAAACGGTTTGACTACTTACTCTGGGAGGGGGGCCCGGCCCCACCTGGCACCATAACGACTACACAGAGCAGTAGTGGTTATTGTGCATGGATTATTTCTTTAAATAATCTACAAGTGCCCCAGTAGCCAGCAAGCCAGCCAGCCAGCCCACAGGCCAGCCAGCCCACAGGCCGGCCAGCCAGCCCACAGGCCGGCCAGCCAGCCAGCCCACAGGCCGGCCAGCCAGCCCACAGGCTGACCAGTAGCCAGCCAGCCAGCCCACAGGCCACCAGTTAGGCTTACAGCCAGCAAGCCCACAGCCTCAAACCGCAGCCAGCATGCCACAGCCTGCCAGACAGCAAGCCACAGCCAGCAAGCTACAGCCTGCTCGCCGCAGCCAGCAAGCCAACAGCCTGCCATCCGCAGCCAGCAAGCCCACAGCCTGCCGGCAGTAGCCAGCAAGCCCACAGCCTGCCAGCAAGCCCACAGCCTGCCAGCCGCAGCCAGTAAGCCCACAGCCTTCCAGCAAGCCCACAGACTGCCAGCCAGCAACAGTAATTAAGGTAAGAGGAGCCAACTTGGCCTAGGTATCAGCGAGTTGTTGTGTTGCTATATTGTGAATAGGAACCAGAGTGTTGGAGAGACCCCCCTCCAGGCCCCATTAGACTCCATTGTAGTCTCTAATAGGGCTTTTGAGGGGATTCTTTCTAACACACTCTCTAAAGGACACTGAGATAGCCTCTGCTAGAAAGACCCCCCTCCATGGCCCATTAGCCCTCAATTGTAGTCTCTATTGGGGCCTCGAAAGGATTATTTCACTTTTGTTCCTTGTGTCTAAAGATTGTGTAGGGTGTGGCTGGAGGCGGTGCATGGAGGCGGGACATGGGTGGCGCTTGCTGCGGAGTATGGGTGGGGCCTGTAAGGGGGCCCTTGATTTATTTTGCCCGGGGGCCCTGAGGGTTCTCAGTCCGCCCCTGTGTGTCCCCTAGTGTCTCAGTGTCCCCATGTCTTCCTGCTGCTTTTCCCTCCATCCCTCACTTACCTGAGCTGCTGTCTGGACTCTCTGTGCTGTGTAGCTCCCCCCCATGGATCAGTGAGTAGTAGAGAGAGGCAGGGATATGCTGTAACTTCCTATCCCTGCCACTCTCCACACACAGTGACCCCTACTGGCCGGTGCTGGTATTGCAGAGTTATCCCCGTTTATACTGAGAAAAATACCTGCATTTGTATTTCTGGAATTACTGCAATACCTGCACAGCCAGGCAGCCTCAAATACCAGCTGTACCAGTAAAATACCAGTCAGGTGGCAAACTTAAGAGTAGTGTGTAATAAAAAAAAAAAAAAAAAGAATTTCTTTTTTTTTTTTAAATGGGCCTATTCCATGGGCCTGGGCCTGGGCCTGGAGCTGCAGCTCCATCAGACCCTATGTTAATCCGGCCCTGCTCTGGGGGACAGCATTGTTATAGGCATATGTGAAGGAATACCCCTTTCTCTTTCAAATTCATATATACCCCACCTGTTCGGTTACCGTATGCAAATTCACGTTGCCCTATTTATACTCCCGAGAGACAGACCATCCCCTGGCTCATTAACTTAACCCCTTAAGGACCAAACTTCTGGAATAAAAGGGAATCATGACATGTCACACATGTCATATGTCCTTAAGGGGTTAAAGAAGGTCGTTAACACAAGTGCTCTCCCTGGGAGGCCGCCATTCATATAACCGAAAACACGTGCTCTTTGGAATGGCAGTCATTTTGTCTGCTGAACATAGGCAGCTGTATTTTCTCGTTGAGCGCATGGAACTATGTTCGGACACTACAGCTCACGAATCCCGGTGAACTTATACAGCCGCCTTCTCCATTTACAGACAAGCCAGAAGAGAGCTATTTGGGGAAAAGACTCTGTGACCCACGAGGAACATTTGCTACCTAAGGTGGAAATTCGGTAATTTTTGCTCAGGAGCTCTCAAATATTGACTTGTCATAGCCACGTTCTCTCTGGAACTATTTTGGGCTATGACCTTGTTGCCGGCCTGTCAAAACTTTACCACGGTGGCGATTCAACTACACCAAACGAATCTGAGCGCTATATGGAGAACTTGGGGGCTGAGATCCAGGCTATCCGGGGATATAGGACATGTGGTGTTCTTGTTTTGGATTAATGGGGTTTTGGGGTGTTTTTGTGAAAATGTTATGTTTTTTTCTGTAGCTGGGAGATAATTGCATTACCAGGCTTTTGACTTAATTATCTCCCAGACACAGAGATGCCTGGGAGGAGTTTGTACTGTGTTGTATGGAGACCCCATGCTGGGGGGGTCTGTGCATAAATGTGCTTTGACCAAATAAACAGATCTACTCCCAACATGCAGTCTCGACTAATGTATGGGGGGAAAGCTATACCAGCTATAATCACTTCAGCGGTTGGGCAGAGCTACTTCACAGCATATGCAAATATGTACAGGTAAGGATAACTCAACTCTGCTACAAAGGAACACTAAAGGTATCAAACCTCCGACAGGAGCTATGGAAAAAAAACTGATTCATAAAACTAAAGTTGATTCGCTGCCTATAGCCTCCCTTTAACCCAGGGCCACAAGCAGTGATGTCGCTTTTCAGGTCCGTGCAAAGTATGCAAAAAACGCGGAAAGTGACAGAGCCACTGTAATGCCACAAATAAATTTTTAGGAGAACCTATTTCAAAATAAGTTTTTCTCCCAGCTGTCAGTCAATGTTTCTGCGTGCCGAGGCATTGACTGACAAGGGAGAGCAGAAAAGACCTCCCACAGGTGTTTGGAAAATCCATAGCTAGGGATTATACGAATGGAGTGACAAGAATACACACCATGTAACTTTGTGATATATATATATTGTATTATGGTTAGTATTGTATGTCCCTACAAGCTTTTTAATGTAAACACTACCTTTTCAGAGTTTACATTACAGCCTAGAAACACCTCAAGTGGCCAATCCTCAGACGGCCACTAGAGATGCTTTCTGGGGCAGTGCTGCAGAGATGCTGAACTTTCCTCATCACCTTTCTAACTCCAGGTAAGGGGGGCCAACTATCTAAACGGTTGTTTTAGAACTATAGTCAGGGCTGGATTAACATAGGGACTAATGGAGATGCAGCTTCAGGCCCATGCCCATGAAATGGGCCCATTGATTTAAAAAAATGTAAAAAAAAAAAATTTTTATTTTTTACACACTACTCTTAGGGTTTCCACAAATGCTGGTATTTTTCTCAGTATAAACAGAAATTACGATGCAATACCAGCACTGGCCAGTAGGGGTCGCTGTGTGTGTGGAAAGAGGCAGGATTAGAAAGTTCCAGCATATTCCTCCCTGCCTATCTCTACTCACTGATCCGCATGACAGCAGCTACAGAGAGTCCAGACAGCAACTCAGGGAAGTGAGGAATGGGGCGAAAGGCTACAAGGAGGCATGGGGGCACTGGGAGATATGAGACACTAGGGACACAATGTCCCCATGTCTCTCAGCCAGTGTGTCTGTGTCCCCATGTCTCCCAGTGTCTCCATGTCTTCCAGTGCCCATATGTCTCCCAGTGCCCCAAGTATCTCAATGTCCCCAGGTCTCCCAGCCAGTGTCCTTAGTGTCTGTGTCCCTGGTGTCTCAGTGTCCCCATGTCTTCAAGTGTCCTCTATTTTCACAATGTCCCCTAGTTTCCCAATGTCCCTAGTGTCTTAGCGTCCCCATGTCTCCCAGTGTCCCCAAGTGTTTCAGTTTACCAGTGTCCCTAGTGTCTGGGTCCCCATGTCTCCCAGTGTCCCCAAGTGTTTCAGTGTCCCCCTATCTCCCAGTGTCACCATGTCTTGTGTGGACTTGCTGACAATGAAATTAGTTAAGGTAATGCTGACTTTGGTCTCTCTAACACTGTGGCATGTTCCCTCCTTTCTTCTACACTCACTGCATATAGCTTTTATCTATCTCAGACTATATACCATGAGCTTCTGCCTGCCAGTAAGAAGGTAACGAGACAAGTGGACCAGCGAGTGAAAGTCCTTAGAAAGCATTGAGCGAGTGCATCATTAGAAGCATTTATGCCAAGCTATGGGTGCTGTCTGCATAGTCAGGGCCGGTGCTAGGATTTTTAGTTACACAGGCGAAGATGCATTTTGGCGCCCCCAACCCTCATTAAAAAAAAAAAAAATGCATCTTCACCTGTGTGTCTTTCCTCCCAAGCCACAGGCACACAGGCATAATTTTTCAGTCACACAGTCAAAGTCATACAGGTACACTGTCATACAAAGACAGAAATAATCATACAGAGACATACAGTCAGAGACATACAAGCAGAGATATACATGCATACAGAGACATGCAGGCATATAAAGACATACATGCATACCGTCATACAGACATACCGTCATACAGACACATACATACAGACAGGCATACAGAAACATACATACAAAGACATTCAGGCACATACATACAGACATACAGGCATAAAGAAACATACATACAGAGACATACAGGCATGCAGACACATACATACATACATACAGGCATACAAAGACAAACACACATACAGATGCATGCATACAGAGACATAACGTCATACAGACACATACATATAGACAGGCATACAGAGACATATAGGCATACAGACACATACATACATACAGAGGCATACCGTCATACAGACACATACATACATACAGAGGCATACCGTCATACAGACACATACATACATACAGAAACATGCATACAAAGACATACAGGCATACAGAGACACACAGACACACACATACGTACATACAGAGACATAAAGGCATACAGTTACATACATGCATACAGAGACATATATACAGACATTCAGAGACAAACATACATCCAGTTACATACTTGCATACAGAGACATACAGAAACATACGTACAAGACATACAGGCATACAGACACATACATACATACAGAGGCATACCGTCATACAGATACATACATACAGACAGGCATACAGAAAAATACATACTCACACACACACACACACACACACACAAACTCACAGACACATACTCGAACACACACACACACACTGACAGACACACTCACACACACCGACAGACACACTCACTCACACACAAACTCATAGACACACATACTCACATGCACACACACACACTGACAGACACACACACACACTCACTCACACACACACACTGACAGACACACACAAACTCACAGACACACATACACACTGACATACACACTCACACTCACATGCACACACACATACACACACAGTAATTAATAATCTAAATTAAATGTAAATGTCCCACCCAGCCTCCCTACCTGGAGAGCTGGCGTGGGTCTCTCATTGGTGGTCCAGTGGGGCTGCTGGGAGGCGTCCGGCTGAACTGGATTGCGAGGTGGCGAGGGAGCTCTGATCTCTCTGACCGGCTCCCTCGCAGGCTGTTTTCTGATGCCGCTGGAGCCAGAATATGACCTTTTCAGCAAAAGGCGCGCGAGGGAGCCGGTCAGAGAGATCAGAGCTCCCTCGCCGCCTCCTAATCCAGTTCAGCCGCACGCCGCGCCGCTCCGGGGATCCAGGAGGTGACCAGGCAGGAGGGAGCACTTCCCTCCTGCCGGTCACTTGAATTTTGCGCCCCAAGAGCCAGTGCGCCCTAAGGCGGCCGCCTGTGCCGCCTTATGGACGCGCCAGCCCTGTGCATAGTATGCCCTTAGTTGGCCAGCTTGCATGATTGACAGGCAGCCTTACATGCATTCATGCCAGGCTGGCCTTCCAATTCTTTGGGCGGACATGCCCCCCTTTTAGGCATGTTAACTCCTTTTGGCAGGTTATGTGATTTGCCTCAGCGGCACACCCTTTTACCGTGCCCATTGACTTCCTGCTTCACTGGACAGTGCTGTTAGGGGTTATGGATTTACTTGAGAGATGAAAACATAAATTAGAGGGAGATTAGCATAGCGTATCTGTTTTATTATAGCTTCTGTTTTCTTTCCCTCCAGCACCATCTCCATCAGATACATGACGCATGGGAGTGTTTTAGTGTTTTTAGTCGATAAGATTCTGTAATTAGGCCCATCATAATTGTCATCACCAGGCCCACTGGGCTCTTAATCTGGCCCTGATTATAGTGTAAGGAATACACATTTGTGTTCTTTAACTGTGGTATCCATATTTGCTCTTATTAACCATTGCTTTCATTGTTTATTATTATTATTCTTTATTATTATTAACCCCTTAAGGACCAAACTTCTGGAATAAAAGGGAATCATGACATGTCACACATGTCATGTGTCCTTAAGGGGTTAAGGGGGTTTTGTTATACTACATTATTGGTTTTAAATCCCTCTGTTTCTTAGTTTCGATTTCCCCTTCGACCTCCCTGGTCCTATACTCTTTTAGGGCTTAGGGACGTCTTGAAATTATTTTTCCCTTTATTTGTCAATTTCGCTTCCTATTTTCCCCTTTTCTTGGGCCACTCTAATGCTCCTCTTTCTCCGAATTGGCCACCCATGCGCGTCCCTTCAGTTTATCGCCATATTCGCCTTTCCGAAATTAGCGCTTGCGCTTTTTATTTTCGCATTCGGACAACGAACACTTACTCTTCTCAACATTTGCCCCTTTAGTTTTGCATATTCGAGACCGAACGCTTGCTTGTTCAGCTCCATTAGCACACTGTTTATATTGCTAAGATTCGCCACATCTGTCTTTGAAATGTAATTTGGACTTCATGACGGCTGTTCTGCAATTTTTCACACACTTTTTATTTAGCCTTGTCCCCTAATGGCCTGAAACCTCTGTTGGGGTTTAGAATAGTTTTTTCGGCCGGACAGGTCTTAGTTTCATGTGTTTTTTGTTATTATTGTATAATCCTGTGAGTATTTGTTTCCACTTTTTTATTGCTTCACTTTCATCTGTGGGTTAATCAAACCTATCCTATAGGTTATTCAAGTGTTATTGGCTCAACCAAAGCTTATTTTTTTTACTGTAACACGTTCACTGTAACACGTTCACCTGATTATGCAGTCTGACAGGGATCTGTCTTTCCCATCTGGGTCACCTTGGGGTTTCCCCTAGGACCTCAGGTGAAGAGACTTATTTGTCACCTGATTTTACTGCCTCTGCTAAAATGCAAGTATTCTTTAATGCCTCTATGCTTATGTTCAAGACGAAGGCCTTAGTTTCTGTGATGGGTGAAATGTCCAAATCCCTATCGTAGACGTTCACTCAGGCCCTTTTGCAGTCCCAACAGTCGGTTCCGACGACTTTTCAGGCGACCGCACCTTTATCCAACCTGATCTGCCTCAACCAGGCTGCAAAGTAATGGGCAGCTCCAAACATCCTTCAAACAACAGGAGCTGGACAGTACACCTCCTGTCAATGATGGCGCATCTAATATACCATTGCGCAAATGTGCCTCTAGCTGGGTAAAATTGGATAGACTATGGAAGAGGGCAAGAACCCAATTAGATTTGTCTGAGCTCAGCGATATAGAGGGCCCCTGATGGGCACTTTAGACGACCAGTCTGAACCGGAGTCCAATGGTGCTCCTGGTGAAATTAACTAGGGGATGGGTTAGTTTACCAGACTCTGGTGGTGATTCTAAAATTTTTAATCCATAGAGTATACCCCTGTTTGATGATTTGCATTATCCACGCTCAGCGGAATGGCGCCTTTCTGTTAAGTGGCTACACATATCACTTCAAGACTACAAAAGCCTTTAGAAAAAGCAAAGCACAATAAACTATGGGATTATTGCCCACGCCCCACGGTCCCCAGGGGCCTCTCCAAGACACCCATGGTCAATCTCAAGATCGTCCAATTTCTGTGGAAAAATTGATGGAAGCCCAGGCAAGGTCCGGTCTAATGAACTGTCAGGATAGGATTCTGGACTCTTGCTGCCAAGATATTTGAAGTTGTCAAGGACGACTGAGAGCTGTATCATGATACTATACGTGGATGGATCCTGAGACTAATGTGCTTGGTGGGAAACAGCAATACTGCTCTTGCTACTGATCACCACAAATGCATTTTACTTAAAATTGAGCCTGGTTTGTGTCAACAATCTTTTCTTGGTCCCCAAAATAGGTAGTGGTGTACGACCAGTGATAAATCAAAAACAGCTAAATGGTTATGTGGCATACCATCACTTCAAGATAGAAGGCACATATTGTCTACGCAATTTACTGCAACCATCTGATTGGACGGACAAATTGGACCTACAGGACGCCTACCTCACTGTCCATATCAGGCATCAAGATTTCCTTCAATTCACTTGGCAAAAACAGAAATGGAAGTTCAAGTGCCTCTAATTCAGACTATCGTTGGTGTTTTACCAAGCTCATGAAACCCGTAGTCGCTCAGCTGAGAAGTCGGGGTGTACACCATATAATTTACCTGGACGATATTCTCATTCTGGCTCAGTCTGTCCACCTTGCTCACACACCTGTCTTGGATGTTGACCTTACTGCAAAACCTGGGTTTCAATTGGGCAAAATCTCTCTAGGAGCCAACACAACACAAAGAATTTCTGGGTCGTCTTGTCGATTCCACTCACCAGACCCTCCACCCTCCGACCTCAAAATTGTCGAAGATCAAGAAGGTAATCAGATGTGCACTCACTATAGCCCAACTCTCTTTTAAGCACTTGGTTCAGATCATCGGCATTTTGGTGCTTCTATACAGGCCATATTCCTAGGCCCTCTGTATTACTGGGCTCGTCAACGATTACAAGACTTTTACATAAGAGGTGGCGCATCATTTGAACATATAGTGACTGCAACAAACCAGCAACAAACTTTGCTGGTAGCTCTTTCACATGGTGGTATGGATTAGACGCGCAATATTCGACATGGCTCCAGACCCGATCATAGTGTCAGATACGAGCTTGTATGGTTTCGGTGTGTGCTGCAGAGATATTTCCACAGGAGGCAGGTGGTCAAACGTAGAATCGACCCTTTACATCAATTGTCTGGAACCTTTGGTGACTCACTAATGAAAATCTAATTTAGAGCAAGAGCAGTGTACACACACTGATTTCTAAACACATGTATTGCTGTTTAAATACAGATTCCAACACAGTCAAAAGATTTAAAACTAAAATAGGGCCTACTTAGTTTTATTTATTTATTTATTTTTAAATTCTTTATTTTTACGCAACAGACAAAGCAAGTATACAGTAACTGTTGAGCTTTCGCAGAAGCCAACTGAGATACAGTACGTGAAAAAAAACCTCAATTTGAACAATACAGACCGAACGGTATAACACACGCCCATTCCTGAAATCAGGGGGGCGGCTCTAATGAAAAAGAGAAGAAAGCTCAAGCTAAGAGAGGAATAGTGAAAGAAACGAAAAATTAGTGACAGAAAGAGACGAGTAAGAAGAAGAAAATGGGCAGGGGGAGAGGGATAACAGGGGGGGCAGAGGTTCTCACAAGGGTGATATCATATCCCTCAGTAGGGGGCTTCTGTTGTTGCTACTGTCGTATCGGATCCTTTCTCTCTAACCAATCCCCGTCAGTCGCTATTTGAGCCTAATGCGCTGTTGTCCCATGGTTCCCACAGTTTCTGGAACTTCTCCACCGCCTACTTAGTTTTATGACAATATCCTCATGGTGACAAAACCTGGCTAAAGGCTGAGTTACCGCGGTCAAGTTTTGTTACAAGTGGCACAAAGAGATTTGGTCCCACTATAGAGACTGTCCTTCCTAAATAGGGTCACTTGGGAGGTATATAATCTGCATTGGAGGCATTTGGCTTCTAGTGAATAACCCCTGAAGTGTATCAGCTATATTATATTGTGCATGCTGCAGTCATTGTAATTGGTATTTGCTATGTTAGACACACACTGCCTGTGTTTACTTTGTGCTGTACTAGTATATCCAGATGGCAGTCAGCCAGGACCTCCCTCCCCGGTCCCTAGCGCGACGGTTATCTGTCAAGAATGCTTATGATGTCACACGGTGACGCGTCAACAAACAGTACATGTCACGTGTTTGGAAGGGGCGGTGCTTAATTTGATGACGTCATTAAAGGTGTGGTAGTTTACGGATCCTGAACGGTGCGTTTACAATGGGGCGTGTCTCTACCATCGGCACTTCTCTGATTGGTTGGTACGCTGGTAGGGGGTGTGTTCTTGCAGCTGCCTCACTCCTCCCCCCCCAAGCTTTGGCTCTTCCTGGTTACTGGTGAACGTATCATGCCGCTGCCGGGAGCGTACCAAGAGTACTGACAGGGGCGACCCCCGGAGGAGGGGGGAGAGTGAGGACAGCACAGAGCAAAGGGGACTACACACAGGTACCAGCACCACCTCGCTCCATGTGCTCACCCTGCATTCCGGCACAGACATAGGTGCTGCAAGCCAGACTAACTAACCCAAAGTAGTCAATGTGTGACATGGTGACTGAACTGAACCTTGAGCAGGTAGTGTGGTAAACACCAGGCGTGATACACACCACTTTTCAGGGAATATGCCAGGAAGGAGTAGAAACGTTAAACCAGACTAGTTTTGTAGTTCCAGGAGTGTTCCAATATATGTTCTCTACAGAACCTTTCACTTTCTGTTTATTAGTTTATTGAAGTCCATAGCTTTGGAATGTATTGGTTCCTGGTGATCACTATGGTGATGTTTATTTAATTAAACTAATGGCTGAATGTATTGATCAGGCCGTGTTGGCATGTATGCGGAGTGTAAATAGTTGCAGTCATACATATTGCGATGTATTAAGTCCATAGTATATATGAGATAGCAGTAAAGTAGACAAGTAATTTATACACAATGTACAGTGAACTGTGAACTTCATCACAGTGAACTGTGATGAATTGAATTCCAAGGCCACAATAGTTAAATTTCTCCAGTTAAGCCAAACTTACAAATTGGCTATTTCATTTCACCACAACTATTGTTTAAATTTAAAGGGACTCTCCAAGCAATTCTCCCCCTCCCCATCTCTATTCTTAACACACTATAGAGCCCCCTGTTTCCACACACTCTCGTGGCCCCCCTCAGACAGGTAAAGGGTTAAAAAACAAAAACCTTTAAGTCACATACCTGATTCAGGTGCTGATGTCCCCAGGCGCTGGGTTGGCGCTCTGCCTCCTCCGACCGGTTGCATTGCACGGCTAAGGGGGGCAGGGACATCACCTAACCACACAACCACTACAGCATGCTACAAGTACATTTATTTTCATTCTTTCTTCAACATTTAAAATGGAACTGTCACATATACCCACTGTAAAGCGATGCGGAATTTGTTGGCGCTATATAAAAACATAATAATAATCTGGAAATTGCATCAGTGAATAAAACATTGAACATAGCTTCTTTAACTATTTTCTCCCCCCCCCCCCCCCCCTTTCTGTGAAGATCTATTTTCTTTGATAATGTACACACAATGCAGTTAAAAAGGATAACAGAAACATTGGGGGAGATTATCAACATGTTCTAAAATTGGTACAAACTGATTTTAAAATGGGAAGATTTACGTGTTGGTTCCTCTGATTTCCATCATGATTGTCCCATAATTGTACCACTTTCTAGAACATAATTATTTGATAAACCTCCCCTGCAGCTTTGGGTTCTCAACCATTTAATATGTTTGGATAAGCGCATAAAAAAAATGTAATAGTTTGAAAACTTTTTTTTGTTTTAATCTAATTTGAAGTGTATTCAAATATATTAAATCAATGCCTATATGTGACCGAAAGGGGCAACATTTAATACAGAGCTAAAATGGAGTTCTATCATAGTCAGCCATAAAAGATAAAGGTTCACTATAGTCACCATAACAACTACAGCTTATTGTTTTTATAATGGTGAGTAAAATTATTCCCTTCAGGCATTTTGCAGTAAACAGTCTTTTCAGAGAAAAGGCAGTGTTTATATTGCAGCCTACGGATACCTCCAGTGGCCACTCCTCAGAAAGCTACTAGAGGTGCTTCATGGGGCAGTGCTATACAATGTGTAGTACTGCCTTTCAGTTTCTCCATCCTCTGCATGCAGACACTGAACATTCCTCATAAAGATGCATTGAGTCAATGTATCTATATGAGGAGATGCTGCTTGGACAGGGCTGTGTTTTACTTGTGCTGGCTCTGCCCCTGATCTGCCTCATTGACGGTCTCAGCCAATCCTATGGGAAAGTATTGTGATTGGCTCACAGAATCACTTCTGATGATGTAAGCAGGTAGATCAGAGGCAGCAGCTGCATACTTGAATACAAGTAAGATTTTACTATATTTAGGGAGGCAATGGGGACCAGGGGGGTTAGATGGTTGTTTTTATACTATAGTTCCCATGTTTGTGTTCCTATAAAGAGCTATTTCTTTTGATACTACACAAACAAAAGTGTTACTAAACAAAATCTTAAACATCCTGGGAAATGGCAATTCCCCTTCAAATTTTTCAAGTTCACAAATGTGTGCAGGAGTTGCTCAAGGTTTCTAATTGAAGCCTGAGAGATTGTGAGACCACTTACACTGATCAGACACATTAAAACCAAAGACAGGAGAAGAGAATAACATTGATTATGATATTACAATAGCATCTAATAAGGGGTGAGATATAATTAGGCAGCAAGTGAACAGTCAGTTCATTAATTTCATGTGTTGGAAGCAGGAAAAATGGGCAAGCAAAAATATCTGAGTGAATTTGACAAGGACCAACGTGTGATGGCTAGGTGACTGGGTCAGTGCATTTCCAAAACGGCAAGTCTTTTAGTATGTTCCTGGTATGTAGTGGTTAGTATATACCAAAAGTGGTGCAAAGAAGGACAACCGGTGTCAGGGTCATGGGGCCGAAGGCTTATTGAATTGTCGGGAGTAAAGGCTTGCCCATCTCGTCTAATCACACAGAAGAGCTACTGTAGCTCAAATTGCTAAAACATTTTAATGCTGATTATGATAGAAAGGTGTCAGAACACACTGTGCACCTCAGTGTGCTGTGAATAGAGCCGCAGTCTGGTCAGAGTGCCCATGATGATTCCTGTCCACCGCAGAAAGTGTCTGGTCTGATGGTCTTAAATCAGGTGGAAGGCCGGGTGTCTGTGCACGTCTTTTACCTGGAGAAGAGATGGCGGCAGTATGGGAAAGAAGACAGGCCGGTGGAGGCAGTATTATGCTGTGGGCAATATTTTGCCTGTGAACCTCGGGTCCTGGCATTAATGTGAATGTTACTTTGATATGTACCACCTACCTAGAGATTGTTGCAGACCACATACACACCTTCATGTCAATGATGTCCCCTGATAGCAGTGGCCTCCTTTAGCAGGATAATGCACCCTGCCACACTGCAGAAATTGTTCAGGAGTGGAAGAACATGACAAAAAGTTCAAGGTTTTGCCTCCAAATACACCCGTGTTCTCAATCCAATTGAGCATTGTGGGATGTGCTGAAACAACCAATTTGATCCATGGAGGCCCCACCTTGCAACTTGCAGGGCTTAAAGGATCTGCTACTCTTGTTTTTTTTGTACCAAATACCAGAGGACACGTTTAGAGGTCTTGTGGTGTCCATGCCTCGATGCATAAGAGCCTCTTTACGCAGCATGAGGGTTACCTACAGGTGATTGGCGAGGTGATTATAATGTTGTTGCTTAGTGTTTATCTATTTAATTGTAGGAAACACTACAAGCTTGGAGCATTCATTTAATCAGTGTTAATCACAGGGACACTATAGTCACTATAACCACTTCAACTGCTTGATGTGATTATGGTGCTTGGAGTCTATAAGTGCTATGTCCCTCTAGAGTGTTAAACTGTTTGCTCTCCGTTTAGCAGAGATGCAGCCCCCAGTTACCATATGGCCATAAATTGTGGGCAGTAATAGGCTGAGAGCTTACGAATTGGCATAGAATGTGGCAGATCATAAGTCCGCCTTTGCAGTATTGTGATTAGGGGCTTGACTGCAGGGTGCCAGTGACTTAATATTTCTACTAAACACTGAGTGACCTGTTAAACAGTGATGTAAAACAATGTTCCCTTTGGATGCCAGACGCCATGACCATTTCAATATGTTGTGTCTTTCTGAATCTGAATCAATTTATTGTGGTGTGTGGACGTCTTGGGCACTGGCTTAGCTGAAAGGGTTAAACTTTAATTGTTTCATCCCAAAGTCTTCAAGCTTGGGCCGAAACCCTTTGCACCACCAATTCCTATATTGGTCCGAGGCTTCAATTAGAAAGCGTCAGACTGGGTACAGCTTAGTCTTTTCACACTTTTCTTTTTGTCCTGGACTTTCCCTTTAAATTAAAGAAAGGGAAACAAAAAAAAGAGAGATACAGGACCTGAATTAAGTATGAGCCACATTAGATATGAGCTGGATCCATTTGTGTTTTACTAGAACAGTAAGTTATTGGAAATTGGTCATTTTTTTCTATATGGTGAAAGGTTCCCAACCTGTAATAAGGAGGAAGTTGCTACTTCCTGTGGCCTAGCACATAATATATTAATCATTACCAGTTCTAGGGAAAGTCGTATGATCATGACATGCAAGTACTCTGTGGCATTGATTGCTTTAGGCTTGTTAACATTGAATCGCCAAAGCCATTGGAGCTTTGTGTTATTGCTCTATTTATTTAGACTGGGGAAAAAAATAACATAACAGACAAATATTCCAGATCATACCTCTACAAGACCCATGCCCTAAAATATGCTGTTTTTGTGAGTAACACCTCTTAACATGTTTACATCAAAAATGTGCCCACAGTGATGTGAACAAACCTAATACCATTTGCCATTTCCCCTATTTGTGGCCTTGCATCTTTTTTTTTTTTCGTGTTTAATGAAAGGACAGATGCAGCTTTCTTCTGATACTCTGTATGTATGCGTAGCACATATTACTGTAGCGGAGCTCAAATACCTAGCAAAGGTATCTCAACTGTATAATCCTTGTAGCTGAAGAAGCAGTAAAATATCCAAGGCAAAATCCCCCAGTAACTAGAGGACACAGTTCTGGGAGTACAACTGGAATTAATTGTTTAATGGGACCTGGTACAGCCAAGTTATTCACAGACCCCCAGCAGGAGGTCTCCATACAATTACACAAAACCTTCACCAATGGGAATACAGAACAGGTCACAGAGAAGAGTTACAAAGCAGCAAAGTGATTTCTTACACTAGTTACTCCTCGCCCTGTGCCAACACACCATGAGAACAAAAAGTTATCTTAATTCGACCCCCTGCCCTTTCAGAGCAATCTTTGGTTTCATCAACACTGCCCTTTGCTGTAGTACAGTGTTTCCCAATTGGTGTTCCATGGAACCCTGGGGTCCGCGAGAACACAAATGGGGTTCTGCCAAAATGGCCACCTCGATAATTGAGGCGGGGGGCATGGGAGCTGAGCAGGGGTGTGCTCCCTCACCGCCCGCCTCAATTGTTGCGGCGCGCACAGCAGATGCCGGAATATGAAGTTACTCCGGCATCACTAAGAGGCACATGAGGGAGCTGAGCAGGAAGATCACTGCTTCCTTGCTGCCCGCACGCCAGCCGCTCAGCCCCACTGGGATCGTGCCCCGTCCAGGCGGTTGATGTAGCGGACCGCTGAGATGTTGTCCATCCTCAAAATGATGCAGCAATTCTTTTGCGAGGCTGCGGATGGCAAAAGACCCTGCCAGGAGTTCCAGGCAGTTTATGTGCATGCTGAGGTCTTGGGATGTCCAGGCTCCGCCTGTCGAAGTACCGTTGCTTGTGGCGCCCCATCCCCAGAGGCTGGCGTCTGATTCCAGGACTATGTCGGGTGTGCTCCTAAAGATGGCCCGACCGTTCCATGCTGTCTAGCCACCAGCTGAGTTCGTCCCTGACCTCCTCCGTCACTGGGATAGGTTGGTCGTACGATGGGTTTTGTCTGAGGAAAGATGTTTTGAGGCTCTGCATCGCCCTGTAGTGAAGTGTGCCCGGGAAGATAGCTTGTATGGAAGCTGACAGGAGTCCCACTATTCGGGCGAGGGCGCGGAGTGGAATGGTGTGGGCGCGAATGGTTTTGCGCAGTTCTTTGCGAATGTTCGAGATCTTTGACGCCGGTAGCTGTAGGGTACTTGTGGTGGAGTCTATCTCGAAACCTAAGAATTGCACTGTTTGAGAGGGTGTCATGGCTGATTTGTGGAAGTTTACTACAAATCCTAGGGATGATAGTAGGTCTGTGGTATAGTTTGTGTGCTGTATCAGACTGGACTTGTCGGAGCAGAACAGCAGGAGCTTGTCCAGGTATATGATGCACCGAATTCTTTGTGCTCGAAGATGAGCGACCACGGGCTTCAGTAATTTGGTGAAGCACCATGGGGCCGAAGGGGAGGCACGTGAACTGCCAAGGGTGGCCCTGCCAGTGGAATCGTAGGAATTGTCGACAGGAGTGGTGGACGGGTACTGAGAAGTACGCGTCCTTCATGTCCAGTCTTGTGAACCAATCTTTGTCCTGTAACAGGTCTTTCAGGCGGTTTATGCCTTCCATTTTGAAGTGCCTGTACGTAACGAATTCGTTGAGTCTTTTTAAGTTTATGACGGGGCGAAAATCCCCTGTTTTCTTCTTCACCAGGAATATGTTGCTGAAGAATCCTCGTGGCCCGGAGGCGGGTTCGATTGCGCCTTTCGCTTGTAGTTCTTGTAGTTCCTTGTGAATGAGTTCGGTGTCCTCTGTTGAGCATTTGACGGGGCCTGGAGCGACAGATTGTCGTGGACGGGTCGTGAAGTCGATGATGTAGCCCTGCACGGTTTGCAGGATTCAGCTGTCTGTGGAAATGGTCTGCCATTCCTGAAAGAAAAGGGAGATGCGACCTGCAATACAAAGTGGAAGGCAATGGATTAGGTGATTGCTTACCTGTAGAGAAACGTGCTCTGCCTCGGGTACGTGGTCCACGTCCTCTGTCTCCTCCTCCGGTGTATGAGAAGTGCTGACGGTATCCCACTTCGGGGTAAAAAGGTTGGGGTCTTGCATTGTGGGGGCCTGAAGGCCAGAATCGGCTGGCAGCACGACCCCTTTGGCAGCCAGCACTTCCAAAAACAACCCTGGTGGGGTTATGTCGAAACACTCTCCTCATAGACGATTGAGCTTTGTTTAGAGAAGTAAATATATTTACATGTTTATTTAAGTCTTTGAGGAATGGGTCCCCAAATAGTTTGCCCTGTGCCAGCGGACCCAGTTCTTTGGTGCCCAATTCCACCAACTTTCCGTCAATGCGGAGTAAAGCTGCTTTACGCCGCTCGAATAAAAGGGCGGCATTGGTATTACCCACAAAGCAAAAGCATCTTTGTGCCCACTCCCATACATCGTGAGCCCATTCGCGAACCATGGTCGCGTCGAATTGGTCTGCTTTTGTGAGAGCATCATCTGCCAGGTACATGATCCTGGAAAGTGGTCCCACTGAGTCCAGTAGTTTTTCCTGGACTGCTCTGAAACCTTTCTCCACGCCTTTGCGTGGGTAACGGCCACCGCGGGACATAAAGGTGGTCATCACCTGGTCAAACTCGGGTGTCTCTGCTACATGGTCTGGTAGAGAGGGTCTTGGGCATTCGGAACGGAGTCTGTTGCGAACTGTCTTATCCATGGATTTCCTAAGCCAGAGGTGCATACATTTTGCCAGGTGATCTGGGGGCATCTAGTCCCCTGCACGAGGGTGTCTTAGGTTTCTAGGGTCGAATAATCTCTGACCTGATGGGTCGAAAAATGGCTTCCTCGTCTTCCTGCGGATTATCTGCAGTGTCAGCCACTTGGGAGTCTCCCAGTAATGTATATGGTAACAGACCAGCTTGGGATTCGGAGTCGGAACTCCAATCATTTTCTTGTCCATCTGACTCGTCGGCTTGCCATTCATCTAAAATGGCCAAGGACTTGGTCTGTAGTTGAGTAACGGGGTCAGGGTAGCGACCGTTGAGGGCTTATGTCTTTTAGCCTGGGTTTTTCCCTTAGACGGGTTCTGTTGACCTTTTTCCCCTTTCCAGTGGCGCTTGCCAGTGGGGGGTTCTTGGCTCTTATGCGGTTCCGAATCCTCGGAATCTGAGTCGTGTCGGGATTGGTGGGTTTTGGATGGTATCCTCTTCTCGGTATTAGAGGCCATCATTTTGGAGAGGGCTTTCTCCATGGAGGCTGCAATTGCCTCGTTTATCATATTTTGGAAGTCCACTGTATTCTGGGAGGCTTCCATTGTGATAAATAGATATAATATATATGTGGCACAGGGCGTAAAGTAATTAACTTTAGAGGTCAGTGCAGCTGTACTTTATTCTCTATATGAGTAACACTTTGCAGACCCCAGCAGGGTGCAGTGGTGTACTAATAGATGTAGTCACAATAAAATATAATTATAACAATTATAATGCGATAATAGCCCTAGCAGGGTCTGTGGTGTATTTGTATAGAAAAGGATCCCAGCAGGATCTAAATAGTGAAAATAATAATAATGCCAGAAGTAATAATCCTAAACAGATATAACTATATACATCAGACACTGATAGTGTCAAGGATAGTAGCCCTAACAGGGCAGGCACCACAATATTGGGGTTTTTAGTATGCTGGGTTCCACCCAGGGTGACAGTGGTGGCCACAGGGCGACCTCTAAATAAAGCAGCAAATTATGTGAGGCAGCACCCCAGACAGGCACAGGATAATGGGCACTAGTGCCTATGTACAGCAAGAAAAAAAAAAGTACGTTTTGGAATGGACTGACCTCCGAAATCGATAGCTAACAGCTCCGTTCTAGTGTGTGTCCCTCACGGCACTGTTAGAGAAAACAAAAATGGCGGCCGCAATCTTGCGAGATTGCAAATGGCCGCCGCGCGTATGAGGGGGAAGGACGGGGAGCCGCGAGAGCGGCAAGTGAAAGTTAAAAGACCGCACTGATGCGGCAGGGGAGGGCCGGGTAGGTGCGAGAAGGTGTCCGACGGTGGGGAAGCCGTCGGGAGAGAGGGAAACGAGTCCGCCCGTGGGCGGGAAGGAAAATCGGACAAAACTAGAAATATAAAACATAAACCAGCAGAGAACTAAATAACAGAAAATAGAGAGCCTCAGCTCAATAGATAGATAGATAGATATAGATAGATATAGATAGATATAGATAGATAGATATAGATAGAGATATATCTATCTCGAGACAGTTGTAGTCTGAATAAGGAAGGAAAAAACGTTGAGTACAGAGGCAGCTGGCAAATGCTGCTAGATCCCTGTAAAAGATACAGAGAACTAGCATAAGGATAAAATATAAATATAAATCACATCATAAAACAGTAATAGTAATTGAATATAAAGGAAGAGCCCAAAAACTCTGACCTGTCTGCGATGGAGCAGTAAAGAAAGAGGAGGAGGAGCCTATCTGCTGGGAATACCTTACTCCCTATTGCATTTTTGATTGGTTAAACGTTTACTTTCTTTACTGCTGTGGACTTTAGTAAAGAGATATGCAAAATAGGAAGCCTCCTGTCATGTGATAAAATTCAAAGTGCAGAGTAAGCAGTGTCATCACTAGGGATGGTGTCACAAGGCGCGGTAACAAATGGTGTAACCCCAACCCCCTTAATAATGTGTTTTTTTTGTTTGTTTTTTAAAAATAATATTCAAGCTGTGGGCACAGCGGCATGATGCATCCGATCCAGAGGTGACACCATCACAGGTCTCAGCCAGGTTAAAGTTTACTATCTAAAGATCCTGCCTGGCTGGTGTTGGTGGTGTCACCCAGGACCGGTCTTTGGTTCGCACAAGGCACCTGAACACCTATCTTTTGGCGCCCCCACCCCACATTTGCTGTCTATTAGGAGGCAGTATATTCACAATCTGCCGCCTCCACCCCTTCTACAAAACACTGCCCTCCTTTACCAAACCCCTGCCTCCTTTCATCAAATCCATGGCCACCTCTTCATCAAATCCCCCGACATCCACCTTCATCAAATCCCCAGCCCCCCTTCAATAAAACACAATCTATTTAGTAAACAAAAAAAAAAGCAATAAGATCAAGCACTCACATTAAAGGCTGCTGCTCTCTGGATCCAGCTGTCAGTTTCCCACGCCACCGAGTCGCAGACTTAAGCGCACCGGCCGCGCCGCCTTCATACACACTGAGTGAATTATTTTGCGGCTCCCTGAGAAGGCGGAGCACGTCGACGTTGCGCCTCCATGCTCCTCCTACACGCACAGGACCTCTGCATCACCATTGTGGATTCCAGTCCGCGGCTCTCCCATCACCATTCACAAGTCAAGTGCACTTAACTTGCTCTGCACTGCAGGGCCGGTCTGTGAGTGACTGACTGTGAGCTGTCGGCTGCCCTCCCCTGTTGCCATGGCGCCCTGTACTCGTACACCCCAAAGGCCGGCCCTGGTGTCACCCCTCCCCAGCCCTCCCCATGATGCACCCTTCTTGGGAGGCCACTGAGAGTAAGCAAATATATATACTTAATACCTATATTAATAAAGTGCAGTAAGGTTACTCATTAAATGTGTAAACACGTGTGTTTTTGTCAGTAAATGTGTGTCTGTCAGTGAGTCTGTGTGTGTTTGTCAGTAAATGTGTCGGTCAGTGTGTATACATCAGTAAGTGTGACTTTAAGTAAGTGTGTGTTTGTGTGTCTGTCAGCAAGTGTTTCTGTCAAGTAAGAAGGTGTTTGTCAGGGTGTGTGTGTGTGTCATTGAGTGAGTGCCAATGTGTCTGTCAGCAGGACCAACCTTTGGGGTGTGCAAGCTGTGTGGTTACGCAGGGTTCCATAACAATAGAGGCGCCTGGTGGCCAACACAGCTCGCAAGTTGGGCACACCGCATATTAAATTTAAACGATTCCCTGGTGGTCCACTTGTGCGCACAAGTAGTAGATCATACCCTCTCCCTTGTGGTCAGATCATACCCTCTCCCTTGTGGTTCTGGCGCTCAGTTATTCAGAGAACAGGCTCAGAGATTCTCAGCCTGCGCTCTGACAACACTGAAAGCCGGAGCCGTGAAGGAGTGGGTATAATGATCTGGAACAGGATGTGCGCTTCCTGCTATTCACCACCGGACTGCTAGGGAACGGATATAGGATACCACTGAAGAACCAGGGTCATTTGAGGGGGCATTTGTGACCGAGCACTAGAATGAGAGGGGCGCTGCAGGGAAGAGTGGCACAGCTTGGAACATGGACTCAGGAGAGTGAGTGGCTGCCTAAAATGCAGCCTTAAAAACCTCCCAACCCTAGAAACTCCCCCAGTGTTTAGCTGGCAAAGGAGTTGCTGAGTGTAGGTGGTGTTACACCAGCGGTACTCTGCTGTGTGTAACTACCTACCTACCCTGTCACATAACACACCTGAACACCAATTCAATTAAACTATGTGACTGGGTGTGTTGTGTGTCTATGTATGGGAGTTTGTGTTTTTTAATGTATGTGCCTCTTTTTTTTTTTTTTTTTTTTTAATGAATGTTTGTAATCGTCTTAATGTGTGTATGTCTGTGACTGTGTTTTGGTGTGTCTGTGTCCATGATGATATGTGTCTGTGATGGTGTGTGTTAATTTATGTCTGACAAGGTTATTCAATAAAACAATTGTCAGGAATACATTGCTTCCAGTTTGACTATTCTGTCATCCACTTTGAAATCCACTATAAATTCCTGACAATTCTCATTTTTGTAAATACTCCAGTATGTATGTATATTGGTATGTGACTGTGTGTGTCTGTGTATGTTGGTATGTGACAGTGTATGTATGTATGTATGAATATGAATGTGCACATGTCTATGTATATACGTATGAGATATGATCTGTGGATTTATATTTGTGTATTGGTGTATGGGATGCATACATCACTGTACATATACAGCAAACTGAAATAAGGAAAACTATTTTACATAGAAGCTTTGCATATTGATACAAATGAGTTTATAGAAAAAAATGTTTAAGAGGGCATCACCAAGTCTAGAGCCGCCTCCCACTAGACATTGGCCTCCTTTCCTCCTCCCAATGCTGAGAGAGAGAGAGAGAGAGAGAGAGAGAAAGAGAATATGAATGTGTGTGTATTGTATTGTGTGTGACGGTCTAGGTATGCATGGGGCAGTGTGTGTGTAATTGTGTGATTATGTATGTTGCTGGACTTTCTTGTTTTGTGTATCACTGTGTCTGGCAGCATTTGTGTGTGTTTCTCAGTGAGAGTGTGTGACTGTCAGTGAGTTTATGTCTAGATGGAGAGGTAGAGTTGTTGCAAAGGGGAGGGGTTAGAAAGATGACCATGCCCAGCTGGGGGCGCCAAAAAATGTCTGCACCCAGGCGCATGTGACCCTAGGCTCGGCCCTGCACTTTATTAATATAGGTATTCGGTGTATATACTTGCTTACTCTGCACTTGGCACTTTGAATTGTATACTAACGGTTTAGTATATCGAATATATCTAATAAAGAACTTTTTCTTTGGCATAAATTGCTGTGCTTGAGCTATTTCTGTATATGATCTTGATGTGGTAACAAGATTTTCTCCCACTTTTAGCACCCTGTTTTTAGTTGGTGCATGTTGCACTACGTTACCAACTAAAGTAGAGTGCTTACTATATTTTTTGTATGTATATAACCATAAGAGAAGAGGCAGGGGGTGGTGACTGGCAGACCCCAGGTAAGAAGTTTAAACCATTTTTACTAGGTACATTGTGGGAGCCAGGACACTTCTGGCACGATAATAATTACAGTGTGCTGTAGTGGTTATGGTACTTAGAGTATTCCTTTACATTTGAAATTAATTTTGAATTCCTGATAATTCTTCTTTACTGAAAACCTGTCCTAGTATATTTTTCCCTGCTCCGCTTGTGATATATTTCACTGCTCCACTCATGGTATATTTTTTTTTGCAAACAGTTCATGTTTTAACAAAAAACTTTGGGCAGCACAAATATGCACTGCAAGTAACCTCTTGGTGCTTTCTGATGTGGTAAATATTTATATTTTGAATCCGTTACTTTCAATTTCTTGTGAATACCAAGGCTTTTGTATTAGTGGATTAAAAACCAGTGTAAATTCAATTGTATTTTATTTATCCTCTTTGTTTACATAGCTGTATCCTTGACTCTAGTAAACATTAAAGAAATTCTAGAAATACAGGTCTAACAAAGAATTTTGACTGTGATTTAAGGAAGGTGAACAGAACAAAACCATGACAGTTACAAAATTTGCTGTTAATGTCATATATTGTTCATAAATGATAGTTCTGGAAAATCCATTGATCTAGGACAAAAAAGGTGTGGCAGGAGCATGGAATTTAAAAATAAATGTCCAAGGGACTAAAGTAGTTGTCAATCTACTTGTCCATCATTGCAACCTGGTTGTCCTGAAACAAAATAACTTCAATTACAAAGCTTGGGACCGCTGCCACGAGTTCTGGACATCGACTGCTAAACTTGTGGAGTTTTTGCAAAAATAAATCTAAATGGGGAAGTGGAGGCAAAAAGTTAATTGGGAAAATTCTCAAAATTTGGATTTATTTTGAAAAAAAATCAGTGTTTTGTAAAAACCACTTGAGTTTCTAAACCTATGCCCTCCCACACTCTCTAACTTTGTCATAGCAGGTGTGGTGTGTGCTGATTTTGTATTGTGTGTGCTGAGCGAAGAGTGCTTAATGTGCTGGTACATGTTAAACCATGTTCGAGCAGTTTAACACTAAATAAGAGTCTCAGGCTACCCACAGTCAGGCCCCTTCTGGAAGTGTGGCTAAGCCAAAGATTACACACTTTCTCGTAGTCATACCCATTCATACAGTCAATGGTTCTGATTGGCTAAAGCAGTCAGATGACACTCTTAGCCAATCACTGCTATCTATCTACTCGTTTGCCAAAGCAGCAAAAAGGAATGGGCTGTTGGGGACTCTTGTTTAGTATTAAAACATAAAAACTGTTTAATGCTGAATGAAATGATGGCAACAGGGGACTCCAGACACTATAACCAGATTAATTAGATGAAGCAGATACAATGATACAGTGTCCTTTTAAAGGAACACTATAGTGTCAGGAACACAAACTTATTCCTGACACTACAATGGTAAAATCTCTGAGAATGAACAAAACCTTAGAGAAACTCAATAGCTTGCACTTTGGTAAATACCAGCTTAGGTCTCAAAATAGTTTTTGCTCACTTGTGTTATTACAGAGCGAACCCATTCCATTTCCATTGCATGTCAGTCTAGAACCCAAATGCCAGCAACTTTACATCAGAGATACAGCAACCTTCTTTGGGCATCTTTAGCAAGGTGCAGCTGATACCCCTTTTAGACATGGTGACCATGGGGTCCACATCTGGATTACCCTTTTAACTTTGGGAGAGCCAAGTTAATGCATTGCAACAAAAACAGAGAATATGAGAATTGCCAAAAACGTAGAGAAACTCAATTTCTTGCCATTTGGTAAATCTCCACTCAGGTCTTAAAATAGTTTTTGCTCACTTGTGCCATTACAGAGAGAACATAGAAATGATGAGAAATAGAATGTGACGGCAGGTAAGAACCATTCGGCCCATCTAGTCTG
Organism: Pelobates fuscus; assembly: GCF_036172605.1. Lineage (NCBI taxonomy): Eukaryota > Metazoa > Chordata > Amphibia > Anura > Pelobatidae > Pelobates > Pelobates fuscus. Next base: position 270,230,436 of record NC_086317.1, on the reverse strand, counting down.
CCCAATATTTTGAAATACTTTTAATTAGTCCCTGGCCTTATCTTAAGTCTAGGATAGCCTTATGCCTATCCCACGCATGCTTAAACTCCCTCACTGTGTTAACGTCTACCACTTCAGCTAGAAGCCTATTCCACGCATACACTACCCTCTCAGTAAAGTAATACTTCCTGGTATTATTTTTAAACCTTTGTCCCTCTAATTTAAGACTATGTCCTCTTGTTGTGGTAGTTCTCCTTTTAAATATAGTCTCCTCCTTTATTGTGTTGATTCCCTTTATGTATTTAAATGTTTCTATCATATCCCCCCTGTCTCGTCTTTCCTCCAAGCTATACATGTTAAGATCCTTTAACCTTTCCTGGTAAGTTTTATCCTGCAATCCATGAACATATTTCAGAACAGACTGATCCCACCCATAAGGGCAGTCCAAAACTGAAGTGCTGGCAAGTACTCTCTGCATGAGAGATACAACAACTCTGCATTATTGTTTATGCCTTCTTTGGGCCTGGTCAGCGAGGTGGTAAAATCACGGTTTAGGTTGCCGACCCCACTTGCCTCGCTTTCAAAAAATTATTTTACACCCCCTTTTCTCCTATACCATTCTGGTCTCGCTGCCCTGCCTGCTTCACATCTTTAGTTGAGTTCATCAAAATTGATGTAAGCCAATTTAATGCTTTCCCATAGGAAATCATTGGGAAGCTATTGTGCATGAATGGCTAAACAATGCGCCAAACAGCAACTACTCATTTGAGATGCATTAAAGGACCACTATAGTGCCAGGAAAACATACTCATTTTCCTGGCACTATAGTTCCCTGAGGGTGCCCCCACCCTCAGGGTCCCACTCCCGCCCGGCTCTGGAAAGGGGAAAAGGGGTAAAACGGACCTTTTTCCAGCGCTGGACGGGGAGCTCTCCTCCTCCTCTCCGCCCCGTCGGCTGAATGCGCACGCGCGGCAAGAGCTGCGCGCGCATTCAGCCGGTCGCATAGGAAAGCATTTACAATGCTTTGCTATGGACGCTTGCGTGCTCTCACTGTGATTTTCACAGTGAGAATCACGCAAGTGCCTCTAGCGGCTGTCAATGAGACAGCCACTAGAGGATTAGGGGGAAGGCTTAGCCAATTTATAAACATAGCAGTTTCTCTGAAACTGCTATGTTTATAAAAAAAAAAAATGGGTTAACCCTACCTGGACCTGGCACCCAGACTACTTCATTAAGCTGAAGTGGTCTGGGTGCCTAGAGTGGTCCTTTAACACTGCAGCATTAAAGGACCACTATAGTGCGAGGAAAACAAACTCAGGGTCCCACTGCCGCTGGGCTGAAGGGGTTAAAACCACTTCAGCTTCTTACCTTTCTCCAGCGCTGGGCTCCCTCGGCGCTGGGGAACTCTCCTCAGTCAGCGTGGCAAGAGCCACACGGGCATTCAAATCGCCCATAGGAAAGCATTTCTTAATGCTTTCCTATGGACTTCCAGCGTCTTCTCACTTTGATTTTCAGTGTGAAGCACGGAAGCGCCTCTAGCCTCTGTCAGTGCGATATATCCGATATCTGGGCTTAATAGAGAACATTTAACCCCTTAAGACCGCAGAGCGTACTATTACGTCCATTTAAAGCGGCTCTAAACGGCGCAGGACGTAATAGTACGCCCTCCGGTATTTTTTTTACTTACCCAGTCGCCGGCGATCCCACGCCGGCGATCGCGGTTGGGGGGACTCCCAGGGAGCCCCCCGCGGCACCTCCGTCCTCTTCAGCCCCCCCGGACCATGTGCGAGTGAGGTCCTTGCGAGGACCTCACAATCACATGGCCGGGATAGCTGCCTGGTGCATTGCCAGAAGGGGGACTAACTGTAATGACAGTTGGTCCCCCTGCTAGCTGAAAATCAAATTAAAATAACTTAAAAAAAGTGTAAAAAAAAAAAAAAAAAAAATATATGATCTAAGTATATATATATACACATATACACACACACACACACATACTGTCTTCGCTGAACACAAATATTAGTGTTTCAAAACAGTAAAATGTATTACAACGATGATATCGCCAGTAAAAGTGACGTGCTTTTTGCATTTTTCACGCACAAACAGCACTTACACGGACGATATTACTGCTGCAATACTTTTTACTGTTTTGAAACACAAATATTTGTGTTCAGCGAAGTCTCCCGAGAACAACAGTACCCCTCATGTACAGGTTTTATGGTGTTTTCAAAAATTACAGCGTCAAATATAAGGCTTGTGTTTCATTTTTTTCACATTAAAATTCGCCAGATTGCTTACATTGCCTTTATGACCCTATGGTAGCCCAAGAATGAAAAGTACCCCTATGATGGCATACTATTTGCAATAGTAGACAACCCAAGGTATTGCAAATTGGGTATGTCCAGTCTTTTTTAGTAGCCATTTAGTCACAAACACTGGCCAAAATTGGTGTTTTTTGCATTTTTCACACACAAACAAATACTAACGCTAACTTTGGCCAGTGTTTGTGACCAAATTGCTACTAAAAACGACTGGACATACCCCATTTGCAATACCTTGGGTCGTCTACTATTGCAAAATGGTATGCCATTATGGGTGTAAATTTATTTCCTGGGCTACTATACAGTCTCAAAGGCAACGTAAGCAATCTGGCGAATTTCAATTTCAGTGAGTTTAAGTAAAAAGTGTGTATCAAAGACCACATAGGGAGTGAAAATCCCCAAAACAGGTGTAGTGGTAAACAAAAAACATAAGATACGACCTGAACACAGGCGAGTGGCAGAATCTTCTCTATAAAATATAAATTAGAAACATAACATAGTGTATACTGTATACTGAAAATATATAAATAATATGAAGATGGACTACCACTCACATTTACCAGAGCCGTACCAGGCTCTGTATAGCAGGCTCAAAGGTGCCAATACAGGCTAACGAGACTCCAAAGCAGAAGTATGAAGAATTCCGTAGTAAAAAAAGAATTTATTTTTTAAATAAGAATAAAAAATCAAACTCCCGGTTACAAGGGGGTGGAACCCAAACAACAAATGGTATAGAATGAAGGTATCCACTTACCCCAAACAAAGTAAACCGTAGGAGTGAATATAAGAACAAATATAAAATACAATCAATTGATATAGTCACAGCAAACGCGTTTCGGCTTGGTAGCCTTCTTCCAGTGCTGGTTTTCGGATCCTCGTGGCTTGCTTAAATGCGCCCGGCATTACAGATCACCTGTGCGTGTTTTTCGGATCCTCGTGGCTTGCTTAAATGCGCCCGGCATTACAGATCACCTGTGCGTGTTTCAATTTCAAATGTAACACGCTATATTTGACCCTGTAACTTCCCAAAACACCATAAAACCTGTACATAGGGGGTACTGTTTTACACGTGAGACTTTGCTGAATACAAATATGTGTATTTGATTGCAGTAAAAGCAAACAGTATTATGACATTGACAGTTAAAATGTCATGTAGAACTAAAAAAATAACAACATTTCTTATTTTCTCCCATGTTTTTCATATTAAATTATGTTTCATAGCTAAATATTTGATATTAAATGAAAGCCCTGTTTCCCCTGAATAAAATGATATATAATAAGGGGGGGTGCATTTAATATGAAAGAGGTGAATTACGATTGGACAGACATATAGCGCAAATGCCAGGTTTTGTTTACATTTTGTTTTGTTCACAACTTGTACATTTGGCTGCGGTCTTAAGGGGTTAATGGATAAATACCTTTCTGATGTTTATAAAATACATTTTAAAAAAAGTATATATTCTTCGATATTATGGCATGTAACTATAGCTGTTTTTCCAACAAATACATTTACCTTGTCTTCCTGCCTACCGGCGGCTATGTTGAGGTTGTGTAACATCAAGTATTGTATAATGTCTCTAGAAGATGTATAAAACCCATTATTTGAGGTGCAATATGCATTGACATACAGTCTCGTCTAATTTTTTTTTTTTTTTAATTCTTTATTTTTGTTGTGCATGAATAACAACCGTTTGTCAGCAATGCCACAACAGCATATTACATCATATTGAGAATACAGATTTGTCAACTGTTATATAGCATTTAAATGGAACAATCACAATTTTTATGTTAAGGCAGGCTTGGTACACATAGGTTATTCGCAGTAGTTATAGTAAGTTACATCATCGCTCGGTAACAGTAGCTTAGGGTGAACGTTGCTGTTGCATATCTTCGCTTATCAGTAGATTGTATGTTAATGTATGCTTTGCTACGCTTAAGTCTGATGTGTCAGGGAGGATTGCACATGCAGGAGTACATACAGATAGACTTAATGACATATATCAAAATAGTATGGTAACTAGCGTAACTGAATCAGGTATTTAAAGGTATACAATGCCAAAAGTGATTTCGTCTATAAGCAGCCTGAGCGCAATTTAGTTCATAGCAATACAGGGCTGAGAAGGTGAGAGGATGAGAAGAGAAGAGAAGGCATATTAGCAGAGACATGTTTCAACATATTCAACTTGCGGTCTAAAATGCCGATATAAGCCAATGCACGTTGGTAAAAAATAAACGCCTATCTGGGAGAGACACAAATAGCGTGGAAAGTTCTAAGAGAGCTAGGTAGCCTATTGGTTTTGCACAGTGTCATACTATTATGCCATCTAGAGGCAAATGTCCCCAAATGTCCCCTTTTACCCTACGCCCGTGGGCGGCAGGCTGATGGCGTGGGTTTGAAAGCGGTCCGAGGCTTGCCACATGGGGGACACCACTTGTGTTGGGGTTGTACTTTGCCGGCTGAGAGCAGTCTCTTGAGCTGGCCCCTTAGCTTGTCTGCTTGCTTCGGGATATTGTTGGGGCTGGGTTGTTGCTCGTCCGCATGCTTTCTTTGCTGGTCGTGGACGCTTGAAAAAGTGAGTGTTGGCGTCTGAGATGTGAGCCATCGCTGCTCGCTGCTTCGCCTTCTGTCTTTGTCCCTTACCAGAGGCCGCCCTGGGGGCTCGTTGCGGATACTCACACAGGTGCCGCCGGGTAGCTGGTCTGATCCATGCTGCCACCGCTCGAGCTGCCTGTTTGAAGGCCCGGACCTTGTAGCGAAGTAGTGGCCAAAAGCTGGAGCAGATTTGGTCAAAGAACTCCTGGGGGTGTCTGGGTGGGGTGACTAGGGTGTCCCTTGTGCCATGTTTCGTCTCCCTTATCTTCTTCGTTGCGTGTCTGTCAGTGCTGCGTTGTGGTTGCAGCAGGCCACGTGTAGTGGTATTTGGCTTGTCCGCCATCTTGGGCTCTACAGCTTCCATACTGCTTGGGGGAGCATCTGCTTTGATGTCTCCGTTTGGCGTGTCTCGTGCTGGTGCAGACCGGGATATCCCCCACCGGTCCATAGGGGGGGGGGAAGCGGTGCGTGAGTGTCCCCTCTTTAGCCTGAATCCGGGAAAGCGGCCGTCTCTCCACGGCTCCCACCCGTGCAGGCCGCGGGTTGTGAAGCGGCCGATTCTGAGGCGGGGAGTCCCGAACCGGGTATCTCCAGACTCCGCTTGACCTCCTGGGTGTGAAGGTGGCTGTCCGCCGCGGGCACGTTGCGGTGGTCGGGCGCAATGCCCAGAATCAGGGCCTCAGATGCGGGAGCTCCCGCCATGTGCGACTTGCTCGTTCGGCTGGTAAGCTCCGCCCCCCCAGTCTCGTCTAATTTTATGGAAGAGCTAAGAGGCATGGATCTCTTCTGTCTTGCAACTCTTTAGTGCAACCTAGTTAGAGGATCAGTTCGTCTTTTCCACCCAGCTGAACCACATTACAGTGTAGGAAAGCTGCTGACTTCTTTAACAAATAATCAAGGAACCTGGCACATGTACATAACACTCCTGGGCTCCTATAAATTGGCTGTGCATTGCACTTGGTATTGGCATTGCAGAATCTTAAAACATAGATATGGCTGTTGCTTAATTAGAAGGATGAATATATGGATTGCTTCATTGTTCTTTCATGCATGATGTCTTTCCTTTCACAGTGTTGTCTTGCACTCATGTTACTAGAGAACATGACACATTAATGAAATCTGTTTGAAATTTTCATAATGGCTCTTCGTATCTAAACTAATGCTTATAAATGTGTTGGGTTTTATTGGGTTTTTACAAAGTGTACATTTGGCAGTTTTTAGTTTTTTGGGGGAGGGTGTGGAGGGGTGGGTTAACAAGCTTGTAATCTTTTATGATATTAAAAGTTCAACCTTACTTGCTCACCTGTAAAAGCATGTTTTAAATTTAATAAAACTGAGTGGATCCGCCAGTAACACATTTACAAACTGTGGCTCCCTAACATTTGATATTATGAAACTGTGACTTTTTTATTTTTTATTTTAATGTTTATTCTCACATCTCTCAAGAGAAATCCTAATACAATATCACATTCTCATAGATATTATGATGGTCAAATATTAGAACGCCGTAACGGCTTAAGCCCCCAGGAGTAGAGATGTGCGATCCTCTTCTGGAGGGCTGCCTCACAGCCCAGGCAGCCCTCCCCCGGCAAATCAGGCTCTCAGGGGCCATGTGATCGCTCTCAAAGGGGGACTGTCTAAAATATCAGACAGTCTCTCTCTCTGTCTCTGACATGCCTGACAACACAGGGAGAGAGTGCAGCGAATTTAATTCGCAAGCACTATATTTGACCCTGTTACTCTCCAAGACACCATAAAACCTGTACATAAGGGGTACAGTTTTACTCGGGAGACTTCGCTGAACTCAAATATTAGTGTTTCAAACTGGTAAATTGTATTACAACGATGATATTTTAAGTAAAAGTGATGTTTTTTGCATTTTTTTTACAAGGGACGTAATTCTGTGCTGCGGGACGAGACAAACAAACTTTGATGAGAGCTGCTCAAAATAAGTCACCTATGGACTTTGAGTCTCTCAAGATATCGATTTTTCCAAGACCTACACCGCTCCACTTTTTTTATGGAGAAAAATTATGAAACCCATCACACAACTGCTTCAGGTGGCAGGAATATCATACAGATAGAATACTCCTAGATCCCTTATGGTCATCAAAGAAGGCAAGCAAACTAAAGCCACTGACGTGGCAGAGGCCACCACCTTCTTGGCAGCGATTGGAATAGGAGACAAACCGCGAGAGCGGAGGGCTCAAGCCACCAACAGCACATGGGATATGGGCAATATCACCCCATGAAACGGACAAGAAGCCGTGCCATAAGATATCACGGTTTATGTTTATCTCTTGCTCCTCCTTAATCTAATCTCTCCTCTTCTAAATTCCTGCTCTTCACCTGTTCGAAATTCCAGAAAAAGACTGTGCTTAAAATAGAACAAACACAAGCGACTGTTCTATCAGAGCCCACTGACAGCTAGCAATTCATCTCAACCCCGATGTCCCCACCGGTTAAGGGCCTTGCACAACCTCCACAAACCAAGGTGTATCCAAGCACCTTGACATAGCACACTGTCTTTAGACCACTGTTGAAATACTAGGTAAAAGTTACCTTAATGGTTTTCTATGTGTTACTATGGTTTTATAGTGTGTTTTTGCGACTACATGGTCAATACACATCCTAGGACAACCCTGACTCTTTTACAGGAAGTGTTTAGTAAGCCTGTGTAAGTCACATGCAGAAAGATGTGCCTAGGATTGTATAGACAAAGTGATTAAACGCCAAAATGACAGATAATTGAGAATGCAGGGGCATGATCTACGCACCAAAACTACTCCCGTAAGCTGAAGTTGTTTTGGTGACTATAGTGTCCCTTTAAACCAGTGGTAGTCAACCTTTTTCTAACTACCGCCCACTAATGCATCTTTTTGGTTGAAAAAAATGTCCTTACCGCCCACCAGTTTTCGCGCAAGGGCGGAATATTTTTTTCGAAGGAGGGTGTTTTAAAAAAAATAAATGTACGTACATTTATCTTTTTATTTCCAATGAATGCATGTTTATAATGTTTTTAACTTTATAAAGTTTAATGAGAAAACAATAAAGTAAATTGAAATTACCTTTACTAGTGATTAATGAGATCCTTGAGGTTGATGCTGCAAGGCTAAATATTTGATATCTGGTTCGATTTTCTTAAGGAACAAACGAAGGTCTCCTCTTTCGGTGATGTTCAGACGACTTCTCTGTTTGCGCATAATATGATTTCTCATCTGTGCGTCAGCTCCCTCTTCTCCCTCCTCAATTCCTCCTCAAAGACACACACAAGACATACATACAAAGACACACACACAAGACATACATACAAAGACACACACACAAGACATACATACAAAGACACACACACAAGACATACATACAAAGACACACACAAGACATACATACAAAGACACACACAAGACATACATACAAAGACACACACAAGACATGCATACAAAGACAAGACACACATATATACAGACATACACACATACAGACACACACAAGACATACATACAAAGACAAGACACACATATATACAGACATACACATACAGACACACACAAGACATACATACAAAGACAAGACACACGTATACAGACATACACATGCATAAGACACACATACAGACACATGCATAAGACACACACACAAGACATACATACAAAGACAAGACACACATGTATACAGACATACACACAAGACACATGCATAAGACACACATACATACATACATACAGACACACACAAGACATACATACAGACACACACAAGACATACATACATACAGACACACACAAGACATACATACAGACACACACAAGACATACATACAGACACACACAAGACATACATACAGACACACACAAGACATACATACAGACACACACACACACACTACATACATACAGACACACACACACACACACTACATACATACAGACACACACACACACTACATACATACAGACACACACACACACACACACACACACACACTACATACATACAGACACACACACACACACACTACATACATACAGACACACACACACACACACACTACATACATACAGACACACACACACACACACTACATACATACAGACACACACACACTACATACAGACACACACACACACACACTACATACATACAGACACACACACACTACATACAGACACACACACACTACATACATACACACACACACACACACACTACATACATACACACACACACACACACACACTACATACATACAGACACACACACACACTACATACAGACACACACTACATACAGACACACACTACATACAGACACACACTACATACAGACACACACTACATACAGACACACACATACACACACACACACACATACACACACACACACACACTACATACACACACACACACACTACATACACACACACACACACACTACATACATACAGACACACAGACACACACACACACTACATACAGACACACACACACACACTACATACAGACACACACACACTACATACATACACACACACACACACACACTACATACATACACACACACACACACACACTACATACATACAGACACACACACACACTACATACAGACACACACTACATACAGACACACACTACATACAGACACACACTACATACAGACACACACTACATACAGACACACACTACATACAGACACACACTACATACAGACACACACATACACACACACACACACACTACATACAGACACACACACACTACATACAGACACACACACACACTACATACAGACACACACACACACTACATACAGACACACACACACACACACACTACATACAGACACACACACACACACTACATACAGACACAGACACACACACACACACACAAACACACATTATATTTAAGTCACCCTCCTGTTTCCTACCTTTAAAGTGCAGGAGGGTGACTTTCCCTGGGGTCCAGTGGTGGCTCAGGTGGGTGGGAGTCAGTGTTCCCACTCTGACTCCCTCCTCCTCCTTCCTCCCTCGCGTCTCTCAGTATGCTGGGAGGAGTGACCGGGGAATCACTTCCGCCAGGGCCGCAAGTGGTGATTGCGGTACCCAGTCACAGGGGTACCGCCGGCTCGCGCCCGCTCACCCAATCAATCAATCACCCAATGTGTAAAAAATATGAAAATCTGAAAATCCCTACCGCCCACCTGGAATCCTGAAACGCCCACTAGTGGGCGGTAGGGACCAGGTTGACGACCCATGCATTAAACTGTAGTGATTCTGGTGACTATAGTGTCCTTTTAACCCTGCAATGTAAACATTGCAGTTCAATGAAACTGCAATGTTTACATTGCAGGGAAAAGGGAACATGTACACTGCACCCAGACCACTTCAATGACATAAAGTGGTCTGGGTGCCTAGTGTGTCCCTTTAATGCAGGGGTGGGGAACATCTGCCTTTTTCGGGCCGGTGGGGAGATCAAAGGGGGGGGGGGGGGGGGCACTAGACAGCCACTAGAGGTGGAGTTAACCCTGCAATGTAATTATTGCAGTTTATGAAAAACTGCAATAATTACACTTGCAGGGTTAAGGGTAGTGGGAGTTGGCACCTAGACCACTCCAATGAGCAGAAGTGGTCTGGGTGCCTGGAGTGTCCCTTTAATTAAATGTTTGACCAAATACAGCAAGCTAATTTTTAAGTTGATAATTTTGTATGGCCCGCAAATGATTGTTTTAAATATCCAAATGGTCTTGGCAGATAAAAGGTTCCCCACCCCTGCTTTAATGGATCATTCACTTTCTTTATAATTTGATATCTTTTTTTCTAATAATCTACTTTGTCATTGACGCCAAGAACATTTTAGGTCAATCTGCCTGATGTCCATATTCTGATCAGCTTATTTATTTTCCCATATATCAAAGGACCACTATAGGCATCCAGACCACTTCAGCTCAATGAAGTGTTCTGGGTGCCAGGTCCATCTATGGTTAACCCTGCAGCTGTAAACATAGTAGTTTCAGAGAAACTGCTATGTTTACATTAAGGTTAATCCATCCTCTAGTGCAGGGGTTCTCAACCCAGTCCTCAGGACCCCCTACCCGTCCAGGATTTGGGGATTACCTGGATGTGTCTGATGTAGATTAATTTAGAAATAAACAAATATGTTTAAATGTCTATCTGTTCCTGTCCAAATCTGAGATGATTAAATTGCGTATACGCAGAAGTAAGTTCACACTGACACATGGAGTTCAGATTAAAAGCACTTCAGAAAATTTAATGGCATCTGGTTAGAAAACAAGTATGCAGACCCTTTTAAAGGCAAAATGACATCATCATTGAATATCAGATAATAACAAATAAACATCATTAATTGGATTAAATGTTAAGTGTCTGGGTTAGTGTCCACCTATAAATATTATTAATTGGCTCAGGGATTTGAGTGACTAGCTAGGTGTCCTCCCACCGGGAGGTGGTATTGTTCTGGACACGGGTGTGGACAGGGGGCTCAAGCGCCATCTTCCCTAGCATGAGGTTTACTCGGTGGAAAGGGGGGCTTGAGCGTCATTTTACACAGTCAGTGATGTCAGGTCTTGTGGTCAGGTGCAAGGTCTCTTATGAATAGAACATTTCATTAGTACAGTGTTCTCATGGCCTTGGCTCTGGCCTTGGTTATACTTTGTTGCATGTTACAGGAGATTCAATAATTCCGGAGTCAGCTATGTCTTTATAGAAAATACAGTCTCTGTTCATTGTATTAAATGTTGCTGGGAAATTCTGTCATGTAATGTAGTTTAAGATGGAGGATCTGTCAGGTAATGAGGACAAAATGGAGGGTCTGTCACAGTGTAAGGTTAAAATGGAGTTAGTACAATAATTCAATACAAGTTCAATAAAGATTTTTAATAATTCTACATCATGTCTAAGGTTTTTAGAAAAAGAAAGAAAAAAACACCTTAGAGTCTAAGGTGTTTTTTCCCCTTTTTCTAAACACCTTAGACACACCCAGGTAATCCCTAAACCCTGGACTGGTAGGGGGTCCTTGAGGACAAGGTTGAGAACCCCTGCTAGTGGCTGTGTCATTGACAGCCGCTAGAGGCGCTTGCATGCTTCTCACTGTGAAAATCACAGTGAGAAGATGCTGGACGTCCACAGGAAAGCATCGAGCAATGCTTTCCTATGGACTGATGGAATGCGCACACTGCTCTTGCTGTGCACGCACATTCAGCGATGACGTCGGAAGAGGGAGGAGAGTTCCCCAGCACCGAGGGAGCCCGGCGCTGGACAAAGGTAAGAGTTTAACCCCTTCCTCGCCCTTCAGCCCAGCGGGAGGGGGGCCCTGAGGGTGGGGGCGACCTAAAGACCCTATAGTGCCAGGAAATTAGTTTGTTTTCCTGGCGCTATAGTGGTCCTTTAATGAGTTTACTTTTGTAGGCATTTTTAAAAATGTAGGAGTAAATAAGGATTGATTCTAAAGCAAAACACACAGCATTTATGCATCTGGAGTAATTATGTCATTTTTAACAACATTGGCTTTTTATTTTGTCAATCTGTTGTAGCCAAAGTACCTTTGTTTTTCCTTCTTCAAACAAATGGTTATTTTTACATTTCTATTTTAATACAATTATAGTTTGAAAACGAGATTTTTTTTTTTAAGGATTATAGTGATTATTTTGGATGAACTAATCACAATAAAGAGAAGGCGGCACAGTATCCACATGGTGCAATGAGAGCAATTACATGCTTCTCTATCATTGTGGTTTATTATTGCAATTTTGTACTGTGATGCATATATTTTCCTTAAAGTTCCCTTCTTGAAAAGATCCAGGATGTCACAATAACTTTTTGTATTGAAGAATTAATTATGATGCAATAATGTAATTTATGCTTTTCAAAGGTGCCGTATGATCCGTAGAGGACCATAGTTGATTGGTCCTGATAACCCCTTAAACATCATTAATTAAGGGAGCCGGGTGCATTTCTACATATATCCTTATAGTGGAGTGGTGGGTGTGTGTGGTGTTTTTTATTCTATTTTTTTTATTCTCCTTTCTGAAGAGGTTGAGTCACTGAAACTATTTTAGACATTCGTTGGCTCAGTGGTTGATTATAGTGTTGAAATAAAGTTGACCCTTTTATGGCTGCCAAAAACTCAAATTACATTTCTTTTTGGGAACAAGAGTAAATTTATGAGAAATAGCTTAATGGCTAAATTGATGCTCCCCATGATGTATGGTGTTTCTTTTTTCTTTTTTTATGTGCAGGATGCAGGGCCAGATTAAGACCCCAGTGGGCCTGGTGCTGACAATAATGATGGGGCCTAATTATAGAATCTTATCGACCAAAAATACTAAAACAGTCATACCTCTCAAGCGTCATGTATCTGATGGAGTTGGTGTTGGAGGGAAACTCAAAGGATGCAGCTATAAGAAAACACATACTCTATGCTAATCTCTTCATCTAATTAACAGCAGTGTCAAGTGAAGCAGGAAGTCAATGGGTGGGGTAAAAGGGTGGGCCACTGACTCGAATCACGTGATCAGAACTGCCAAAAGGGGCGAACATGTCCAAAAAGGGGGCATGCCTATCCAAATAATTGGAAGGCCAGCCTGGCATCAGTGTCCCTATGTATCACAGTGTCAGTGTCCCTATGTCGCCCAGTCCCCTAGTCTCCCAGTGTTTGTGTCCCCATTTCTCCCAGTGTCCCCATGTCTGTGTGTTCCGTGTCACTAGGATGGGGTAGACATGGGGACACAGAGACCCGGGGGCACTGAGACACATGGGGGCACTTGTGGATACAGACATGGGGACAATGGGAGACATGGGGACAATAAGACATTTGGGGACACTGGGAGAAATGGGGACACATGGGGACACAGACACTAGGGACACTGGTTGGGAGGCATGGGGGCACAGACACTTGGGGACATAGACATGGGGACACTGGGAGACATGGGGACACAGATACTGGGAGACATGGGGACACTGAGACTGGCTGGGAGACATAGGGATAATGTGAGACATGGGGACACAGACACTAGCTGGGAGACATGTGGACACACAGACATTTGGGGACACTGACATTTGGGGACAATGAGACATGGGGATACAGGGGGACTAGGGGACACTAGGAGACTAGGGGACACTGGGAGCCATGGGGACACTGAGACACTAGGGACACTGGCTGGAAGACATGGGGGCATTGTGTTCCCTATGTCTCACAGCATCCCCATGTCTCACAGTGTCCCCTAGTGTCTGTGTCCCCATGTTTCTCTACGTCTCCCAGTGTCCACTAGTGTCTCAGTGTCTCAGTGTCCCCATGTCTCCCTGCTGCCTTTCCCCCTATCCTTCACATACCTGAGCTTTAGTCTGTCTCTGCAGGCTGAGAGCTGCTGTCTGGACTCTGTGCTGTGTAGCTGCTCCACCGTGGATTAGTGAGTAGAGAGAGGCAGGGAGATGCTGTAACTTTCTATCCCTGCCTCTCTCCATACACAGTGACCCCTACTGGCCGGTGCTGGTATTGCAGAGTAATCTTAATCGTTTAAACTGAGAAAATATTTGCATTTGTATTGCTGGTATTACTGCAATACCGTCATGGCAAGGCAGCCTCAAATAACAGATGTGCCTTTAAATATCAGTCAGGTGGCAAACCTAAGAGTAGTGTGTAAAAAAAAAAAAAAAAAAAAAAAAAGACTTTTTTTTTTTTTTTTTTTAAATGGGCCTATTCCATGGGCCTGGGCCTGGAGCTGCAGCTCCATCAGCCCCTTTGTTAATCCGGCCCTGGCAGGATGCAAATGTGCACATTAGAAGAGCAGGATCATATTCTTGTTTTATTTTTTTTTTTAGTTGTGGAGTATGAAAATGTAGCAGCTACAGGGGGATAGGAAGTACAAAGATGGGGGAAAGAAAGGATGAAAACATTTGTAGTCTGAATGGATTCAAAGCATCTCTATGAGGAGATGTTGATTGACCAGCAAGGTGTTTGGCTCCGCCCACTCACCCCGCATCCTTGGCCGAGGTCAACATAATTTGATATCTTCCTGTAGGAAAGCATTTGATTGGCTGAGTTTCAGTTTTGTTGATGTCAGCCAAGGAGGCTGATCCAGTGCAGGGCCATAAGGTGGAAATAAGGTGTTTTCTTTTTTTTTTTTTTTTTAATTCTTTATTTTTGTTGTGCACAATAGTAACATACCGCTCTGGTGCGCCACAACAGCGACATCAGGATAAGTTTAGAAAACATTTGCTATACAGGTTGTGACATATGTTAGTCAGGCACATTTTTCAGTTATTAGGATTAGTATTTCAACAGTGTAGATTCTCGCTTGAGTAATTATAAAACATCATTAATTAAACTCTGTGTGTCAGGTGATGTGGACTAAGGTTAGGTAAGCATACAGATACTGAACCTGACTATTTGCTAGTCAATGCCATATTTTCTTCAGGTATTGCTTTAAAAAAAAATCTAAAAAAAAATCGCTAGACACAAGAAATGAACAAAGAAAATCCGCTGAGAACAGATAGCTATTACCCTCCACCCTGACCAGCTATGCTAAACAGAGTAAAAAATTAACTAAATGAGCTGAGTGTTACAGTGCTATGGCTAAATAAATTGACGCTGGGACTCTCTGTCAATCATTCATCTTAGCTTGTCTGCTTCAGGCATATGCAGACAATTGAGGATTATAAGGGTTTAGTATCTATGTTCTCAGTAAATACTAGGTGCTTATTGTCCACACAGTGGTAGTCGAGAAGGGGCTCCCAGGGTGCTGGAGCGGTGTGCCCGCCGTTAGACATGAATGTGAGTGCTTCAGCCTATGCCCATAGGAGGGAAGTCTCTCTTGGTGTCTTGATGTGCCCTGTCTTTGGTGCTTCTGTGTTGGGAGTCTGCTCTTGCAGTGACCTGTAGGATGTGCAGCCGCTTGATTGCTTGGTGTGCAGCGCTGGTTATGATGAGCTGGGTCGTGCTGCATTTGATGCATAGTTTCAGGTGAGTTGGGGTGCTTGCGTGATCTGCTTGGTAGGCTATTCCACTTATGTGTATTTGGGAGTGGGAGTATCGTGGTACCTTTTCCCGCCGTGGGTATCGCAGATATCTACGTCGCCGGATGGCTGTCCTGGGAGCTTGAGGCAGGTATCTGTAGTAGCGGCGTCTCGTTGCGGGTCGGACCCATGATGCTACAGTTTTCACCGCCAGCTGGAGAGTCCCAAAAGCTTGCGCAGATCTGGTCTAAGGCCCCCAGGAGGTATGCGGGTGGCTGGGCGCAGGTACTCTGCTTGTTAGGCCCGCGCTGGGCGGCCATTTTGGTTGTGTCTTGTTAGTTTGGTGCCCTTGCCTGCTGTGTGGTCTGTTCAGCTGCCCTCTGTGCCAGTCAGATTGTCCAGTGTGAACTGGGATGTCCCCCACCGGTCCAGGGGGGGGGGGGGGGTTGGGAGATGCGAGGTCTCTTAAGGGTTCCGTGTCGGGGAGAGCATCCGCCTCTCCCCGGCCCTAATCCCAGTAGGCCGCACTTGGATTTCTGCTCTCATAGCTCCGACAGGCTCCGGGGTGGTCTCGATCGGGTCCGTGGGACACCCCCGACGTGGGTGGTGTACCCTCGGTGGTCTTCTGGCAGATTTGCCGTCGCTTTTACCCCGGTTTCTGCCCGCCAGGCCGGAGCTCGTGCTTTGCGTGTCCGCACGGCTTGGCGGTCAGGCTCTGCCCCCCTAAGGTGAGTTTTCTATATATTTATCAGGTCAAGTGGGAGCCAGGAGGCTAAAATAGTGTTTTTAACACTATAAGGTCAGGAATACACGTTTGTGTAGAAAACAACAACCCAAATCTTATACAGTTACTCCCGTAAAAGGGAGCAATAAACCCAAACTTGGACTGTCCATAGAGGCATGGATCCGATTAAAAATTAGATATTAGATATATGCGCTTGATGCCATAATATGCTAGGATATGAGAGCTGGAAGGTAACCATACCGGCTCTCATACCCAGAGGAATTATAGGTGTATCCTGAAGCAGCACTCCCAAACCTTCTAATTAGTTAAGTTAAGTTATAGTGAATACAGTGTTCATTTAATGATTGTCTGTGCAACTCTTATCTAAAAGGTTTTTTTTGTTTTTCAAAATAGAGCAATAATACATTTTAAAGGAGCACTATAGGGTCAAGAACACAAACCTATATTCCTGACCTTATAGTGTTAAAACCACCATCTCGCCATCTCAAGATGGTGGTAGATCAGTGTCTAGAAGTGTCAGAAGTTGGAAATATACTGAGACAAAGTAGTCCCTACTTTGTCTCCATATATGTTTTTGACTGAGTTGGAATTTCAGTGAGATTCCAACCCAGTCAGTATGAGAATATCATAAAGATTTTATCTTCATGAAATACTTATTGGCAGAGGGGGAAGGGGTGTGACTGTGTCGCTTTAACTCTTTCTCCATTTTACATCACAGTATGACAAGCAAGTTTGAAATAAGCCCTCTGTCACCATTGCAGAGAAATTGCCATGCCAAAATAATTTAAATTATATATGATGTGGGAAGTTAAGAATTATTATTGCTTAGGTATTTTCTGTGACTGCAGAATAAATGCATAGGGTAGGATTAATGCTAATCAGAGTCTTGTGAGCGCTCACTTCAGACTTTGTTTGACTTGAGGGTTATGCTGCACTTGCTGTTTGACATGTAGAACCTGCTGTATATTGTAGAAGCCAGAAACACTTATTGGTTTACAGGGGTAGGTGCAGGTCATGAATTAAGTCCATTGGCACAATATCATACCTTTCTAGACTTTCATTGTTCTAAGGATGATTTGGGCATTACCCAAGGGTTTAAATTACCTGGATTAGTAAACTGAATGGCTTCGCTTTTACCTTCTGTGGCATCCTAAGACAAAACGGCTTTGAGACTTTTATCTTGTTATAGACCGGATTACAGCACTAAATAGGAATAGTTGTTTGAGTACAGCTGTGTTAATTTCTATACCGCAGTTTTTTGGATACTTATTCATAAAAGTAAGCTTACCCTATATGTGGGAAATGTGTTTTTCCTGAATCCCCGGTTTTGTCAGTATGTTTTAAATAAAATCTATCCATCAGGTGCTATGGAAGGATAAAGGTATAGCAGAACCAAAAGGTTTTGAGAGGTTTTACGTACATTGAAAAGGAGATGTTGTTTTGCACTTTAGTATTTAGTATCTAATCTCTCCCCAGATTGCCCTATTTAAAACGGTTTGTTTGTATCGTGCCAATTTCTGTTAAAATCTGAAGTTTTTGTAAAATGAAAAATGAGGACACACTTAAGTTGGGCAAAAGTGAGCTAGGAGATGATGATGGTATACAGGAAAAGTCTGACCATTTATATTTCTGATATTCTGCCCAAGCGGGCTGCAGACCAGGCCACTGAAATCTGGAATAGAGCAAGGTATGCTTAGGGCCTCTCTATTCTAGGACTGCTTCAGTTAACTCGGGAAGGGCATCTGCTGGTCAAATTAAAGTATATTGCAGGTTGGTAGGTCAACCCCTGCTGTAGGTGCATGATGCTTTTGATACCGGAGAAACTGACGGAAGCCAAGCACAGAGAGATGGACACAGGTTTCTTCAGGAAGGAAGAGATTCTTTATTCGGTTCACCGATCGGGACTCAGAGGGACTAATGTCACCAAAATACAACAAGTTCTGAGCCCCGGACAATAGTGTAGGCTCCTTATATAGGCACATAACTCCTCCCATAATAAGCTCCACCCACACATTCTCTTAACCAATCAAAACGAACAAGAACTAACTTCCTGCTTGACCGCATGGCTTGTCCAGCACAATGGAGGAGGGGAATACTATATCCGGTATTCTCGCACATGCTCCGTACACTACTGATCGTATCTTTGCCACGTGCAACCAACCGACCGATACACAAGTATATGCACGTACACATGCCACGTGGTAATCTTGGCCTACTAAATTTATTTTTACCGAGATTCCACCACACTTTCACTTTGGCTTAGATCCAATGATGAAGTAAGTGATATTCAAACATTTTTACTATACATTTTCAGTCATTTTTAAAATGGGGACATTTGTAGGAGCATGGGGTTCATTAAAGGTCAGGGTTAATAGGCAAGGGTATTCAGTATATGTACACAATTAATAACCCATTTATTATTATGTATTATATTACATATTTCCTACAAAAGCAGATTTGGAGAAAATAACATCTAAAACTTTTTTTTTTCTGGTTTTAGGAATTTGCATGCTCCTTTTGCGACATTCGGTTTTGTAAAGAGTAGTGGGATTTTTATATTAAAACCATAGTATGCATTTATCAAAAGTGAATATATGTTAAACTTTAGGTGACTGCTTGCTTGCAGGCTTTTCAAACTCTGGCCCAAAATATGTTTCTGAATGACAACTCCCATGATTCTCATCAACATCTGAGGGGCAAGAGTATGAGTTGAGATCCTTTATTTTTATTGGATGTACAACGTTAACTCTGTCAGATCCAGATTGGAATGATACATTGGCTTTATACCTTCTGCCACCTAGAAGGTTAAATAGACTCTGTAGGCACCAAAACAACTTTATTTTAATGAAGCAGTTTTGGTGTATAGATCATGCAGTCTCATTGCTAAGATCTATTCCATTTTAAGAATTAAATTACTTTGTTTATGCAGCCCTAGTCACACCTCTCTGCGTGTGACGTACACAGCCTTCCTAAACACTTCCTGTAAAGAGTCATCTAATAAAGACTTCCTTTATTGGAAATTCCATTAAATGTAGAATTTCTCATCTCTTTCTCTGATAATAGCGTGCTAAACCCCGCAGGAGCCTCCTGTATGTAATTAAAGTTCAATTTATAGAGTAGAAGATGAAGACTTTTAACCCCTTAAGGACCGGACTGTTTTTTTTGATGTTGTACGTTTGCGACCAGGCATCTTTTTACACTTTTGTGGTGTTTGTGTTTAGCTGTAATTTTCCGCTCTCTCATTTACTGTTCCCATACAAATTATATATTGTTTTTTTTAGGACAAACTGGGCTTTCTTTACATACCATTATTTATATAATCTCATGTAATTTAATTTTTAAAAAATGAAAAAATATGATGAAAAATTGAAAAAAATACATGTTTTTTGACTTTTATGTGAAAAATCTTTTACTCGTCTACAAAAGCGAATGAAAAAAACTGCTAAATAGATTCAAAATGTTGTCCTGAGTTTAAAAATACCCAGTGTTTACATGCTTTTTGCTATTTTTTTTGCATGTTATAGGGCTATAAGTACAAGTCGGATATTGCGGTTTCAAAACATACATTTTTAAAATGTATCAATAGTGACATTGTAACACTATTATCTGTCATAAATCGCTGAATAACACCCCACATGTACATATTTTTCCCTTCGTATAGTGGAAGTACTTACAAGTGGGATGTTCCTTAGGATTCTGGACAAGAAGCTCCCCCTTCTTTAGAATTTAAATGCTGTGCTCCGCCTGCTGCCTCCATATAAGCTGTAACTCAGAGACACTCACCAGTTCTTCTTGTCCCGGCAACGGGACGGACAGGTTCCCCCACAGTGCAGGTGGAGATTTGGTGCGTTCAGCACAGGTTGCTGACCGGGAGGTGAGTGCCCGATAGTTTCCCGGGCGGGAACTGAGCGGCAACAGTACTTCCGGGTTCGCGTTACAGAACGTGACCGGGTACTGTCTTTTGTGTTTTTTTTCTGACGGAGTTCCCAGGCGGTCCTCCTTCATTGCTCATTACGCATGCGCACAGCGGTGGAACGCACGCCCGGGAGGCTTTGCGTTCCACCAAACACAGAATCGCGCTACTAAGCATGCGCAAAACGGTGTTTGGCGCCAAATTTAAGATTTGGATACATGGCTGTGCAGGACCTTCCTGACCCCAAGGGTGGGTGTACAGTTCTGGTTCTCCGTGTCACCTGCCCTCCTACACGGATCTTAGGTGATTTAAGGTGAGATTTAACTATTGAACTCTCCTTTTTTTCACCTTTCTTTATGCATGCTTCTAGAAGTCCTATGTCTCCAGATAAGACAGATATAGACAAGATGGCAACTTCTGTTCCGAAAACCACAAGTAGATCTAAGCACTTATGTTGTCTGGAATGTGCGTTACCTCTACCTGACGGATGTCGCAAAAATACATGCAATCAGTGCGCAACGGATCGGCTAGAAAAAGCCGAGCAGACTGATATGGCATCCTTCCTGGGCTGGTTTCAGGAAAATTTGTCCCAGACATTTGAAGCTTATAAAGATGCTGTGTATAAAGAACTGGCTATTCGGGAGAAACTGCCCACACAGCATAGGAGGAATAGATCTCCTTCTGTGTCTGACGTCTCTTCACCTTCGGATATTTCCAGCCTGGCTTCAAGTGTGGAGGAGGGTTTTCCACCAGAAGAGCTGAAGAAATTTATTAAAGAAGTGACGACGGCGGTACAAGAAACTGAACCTACCAAGGGTAAGGTTAAAGGTTTCCCAATGTCTCCTTAAATCTTGGATCTCCATCATAGAGAATGAAAGAATCCTGAAGACGTACGTTCATTTCAAAACATTTTGAACTGCTGTTCAAGCTACAGTCTGGAGAAAAATGGGAAGATCTTCCTAAGTGGATGTTCAGATTGCCCAGCTATCAAAGAAAACCACTATACCCATTGGCGAAGTCTCAGGACTTAATGACCCAATGGACGAACGGGCCGAAACTTCGTGTAGTAGAATATTCCAGGCCGCAGGATATCAGTGCTGAGCTGAATTTGCAGGTTCTGCGGTTCTCAGAGCTCAGAGCGTTTGGCTACAAGCCCTGGAGGATTCCCTTATGGGAAATCTGATACAGATCCTTCCCATCTCTTGTTCCTACTGAATTTGTCGTCAGTAGCCAGAAGAGCTCTTTGGCTACCAACATGGACAGCTGACTCTGCGTCTAAGGCATCCTTATGTGAATTACCCTTTGAAAGGAACAAATTGGCACTCCTTTGGAAGACATTATTAGACAGATGTCTGATACGAAGAAAGCCCTGCCTCTGGAATCAAGAACCCAGGGATATTAAAGTTTTCAGTACAAGGGTCAGAGGTCCTTTCGTTACCAGGGCGGTTTTGCAGGTTTCAAAGCATGATGGCCTCTGGCCATACCAGCCTGAAAATCCCTGATCTTGTCAGATCTCAGAAGCCATCCAGACTCGG
The DNA here is from genome assembly GCF_036172605.1 of Pelobates fuscus. Taxonomy (NCBI): domain Eukaryota; kingdom Metazoa; phylum Chordata; class Amphibia; order Anura; family Pelobatidae; genus Pelobates; species Pelobates fuscus. Next base: position 270,208,378 of record NC_086317.1, on the reverse strand, counting down.
GCCTGGTTAGTACTTGTATGGGAGACCAACTAGGTACCTCAAATAAACAGCCAGTGGTCTAGTTAGGAATCCAACAGGCATGACAAAAGAGGAAGTTTTTGACGCCATAAGAGTGGGAGGACGCCTTCGGTTCTTCGCCCAAGACTGGGAAAGAGTGCTTCATATAGGTGGATTACAAGAACCATTTCAGAAGGTTACAGAATAAAGTTGCATCGAAACCACGTCCATCCTTCCTTCTGTCAAGCTATTTATCAGGAGTAAAACAAATGCTCTTCTTCTTTAAGAAAGGTGGTAGAGTGGTACCCAAACGTTGGGAATTTCAGGGAGTTTACTCACGCCTTTTTTTCTGGTTCAAAAACCAGATGTATCTTTCCGGCTGATCCTAGACCTGAAACTAGTAAACACCTGCTTACCATGACAGAAGTTCCGTATGGAACGTATTTTGTCTTTTGACACACATTTTACAAAGGGAGATTACATGGCAGAGTTGTTTTTTAAATATGCTTATCTCCATGTACCGGTTTCAGAATCTTCCCGGAAGTTTCTCAGGTTTGCGGTTCTAGCAAGAAAGCGAAGGATTCTCCATTTACAATTAAACTCTTCCCTTTGGCCTGTCCTCAGCTCTTTGAGCTTTTACGAAAATCTTGGCACCCATAGCGGCGGTTTTACGTCTGAAAGGTATCTCGATTGTTCCAGGCCTGGACGTTTGGTTCCTGAAGGCCCGATAAAGACAACTGCTGAATCTTCATCTCAAGATTACAATGAAGGTTTTAAGAGATCACGGTTGGATCCTGAACCTGGAAAAATCCAAGCTGACTGCGTCACGAAGTCTAGAGTTCTTGGGTCTTAGAGGAAATTCACAGTCCCTCTCTCTTTTTCTACCATTAGTGAAACAAATGAGGATTTTAAAAGCCGTATCAAAGCTGCATAAAAACCTAAGTTCAATCAGAGATGCTATGAGGTTCTAGGCCTCCTCGCTTCTGCAATCCCAGCAGTGGCCTGGGCAAAGGCAGAAGCAATACCATTGCAATGGGACTTCCTTTTCCAATGAAAACGATAACAGGTAGATCTAGACTCTCCCTTCCACCTATCCAAAGGGGTGAAAGGACTCCTGAACTGGTGGAAACACAGAAGCAAAATCTCAAAGGGCCTATCGTTTGCTCAGAAACAATGGTTTATGATATCCACATATGCCTCCCAGATGGGTTGGGGCGCCCATCTAGCTTCTCAGTTCCGTCAGGGTCTTGGAACAGAGTGGAGGCAGGCGCTTCCTGGAGTTTCAGGGATTAAATGCGGTTTGGAAGGCACTGGTTTCCTTCCGTTCAGCCATCACCAATCAGGCAATGAGGATTCAGTCGGACGACGCCACTACAGTGGTTTTTTTGTATCGCCAGGGTGGCACGAAGGTAAAAGCTCTGCAAGAGCTCTGCTACCACATATGTCTTGGGCTCAAGCGAATCTTCTCGCTATATCAGCTACCCATATCAGAGGGTCTCTAAACGTTGTTTCAGACGGCCTCAGCCGTAGACTTTGGTCTCAGGCAGACTGGGCACTGTCAAGCCAAGTTTTTTTTTGGAGCTGGGTTCACGCTTCGGCAGGCCGGAGATAGACCTGTTTGCCACAAAGAGAAACAGGAAAGTACAATGTTTTGCTTCTCTCCATTCAGGATTTACCCAGTTGTCCTAGACAGTCTATAGATACCTTGGACCTTCGACATGGCTTATGTTTTCCCTCCTGTCGCTCTTATACCACGGATTGTTCATAGGTAAGATGGAGAAGGCAAGTAATTGGCAGTCCTGCCCTTCTGGCCGAACAGGAGTTGGTTTTCGGAAGTGGAAAACTTGACAATCTCGCGTTGGCATCTCCAGTCTCTTCTCAAGTATTGGAGAATGTGACTCTTCCCGTGGAAACTCTGGAGATTTTTCACCTGACGGCATGGTTGCTGCAAGGGTGATCCTTCAAGGCCATGGTCTCTCTGACCTTTATGTGATGTGTTGCTGTCTTCTGTCCGCTGGTCCACTTCGTAAATCTATTTCAGAGTTTGGATGAAGTTCAGAACCTGGTGTTCACTTCGAGGTTGGATCCGGCCAAAGCCTCTATCCCGGAAAGTCTTTCTTGTTTGCAAGATGGGTTTGAAGCCGGCCTGGGAGTTTTTTACGCTCAAAGGCCAGATTTCAGCTCTAAATCACTTCCTGGTTCGTGACTTTGCCTCAAACCTGCTTTTTTTCTAAGATTTCTTAAGTCCATAAGGCTTAAGAGGCCTCCTAAGTTAGTACCTTTCCCTACTTGGGATCTGTCTCTGGTGCTTCGAGCCCTTTGTGAACCACCATTTGAACATTTACTGGAGGTTCCTATCAAGTTTCTTACCTTCAAGACGGTTTTCCGGGTGCCTATCACCTCTGCTAGTTGAGTAGGTGTGATCCGAGCTCTCTCTTTCTCTCCGGAATTCACCTTTTTTTTTTCATCAAGACTAGGTGATCCTGCACACCAAGCCTTCTTTTTTGCCTAAGGTTATTTCTAGTGCTGCAATTACCAACCTATTGTCCTACCGGGTTTTTGTCATTTTCCTACGTCGGATCTGGAAAGAATGTGACATCTCCTAGATGTTAGAAGATCCCTGAAAATCTGTCTTCAGAAGACTCAGGGATTAGATCCTTAGATCTATTTGTATTCTTTCATGGCACTAACAGGGGTTGTGCTGTCTCAGGACCCTCTTTGGCCAGATGGCTAACGTATACAATCAGGTTGGCTTATCAATCCAAAGGGATTCCCCTTAGTTTCCCTTTAAAGGCTCGTGCCGCTAGAGCTGTGATGACCTCCTGGGCTGAAAATGCAGCTGCCTCACCTGAAGACATCTGCAAAGCTGCTGCTTGGTCTTCCTTACATACTTTTATCAAGCATTGTAGGCTGGACGTATTCTCATCATCTGAAGCTGCTTTGGGCGTAAGGTGCTACAAGATGTGGCCTGCTGAGTTCCCACCCTTTGTTGTATGCAGGGGTCTTGCTATATCCCACTTGTAAGTACTGCCACTATACGAAGGGAAAAACAGTAATTTTACTTACCGTAAATTCCTTTTTTCTTAGTATAGTGGCAGTACTGGCTTTCCCTCCGCTTTCAAATAGATTAAATTCTATGCATCATTCGGTCTCCGTTTTGGATATTTTGTATTACTGGTGAGTGTCTCTGAGTTACAGCTTATATGGAGGCAGCAGGCGGAGCACAGCATTTAAATTCTAAAGAAGGGGGAGCTTCTTGTCCAGAATCCTAAGGAACATCCCACTTGTAAGTACTGCCACTATACTAAGAAAAAAGGAATTTACGGTAAGTAAAATTACTGTTTTTTTTTAAAGTAGACAACCGAGGGTATTCAATATGGGGTACGTCCAGTCTTTTTTAGTAGCCACTTAGTCGCAAACACTGGCCAAAGTTAGCGTTCATATTTGTTTGTGTGTGAAAAAAGTAAAAAACTAAATTGAACGCTAATTTTGGCCAGTGTTTGTGACTAAGTGGTTACTAAAAAAGACTGGACATACCCCATTTGCAATACCTTGGGTTGTCTTCTTTTGCAAATGGTATGCCATCATTGGGGTAATTCTCATTCCTGGGCTACCATACGCTCTCAAAGGCAACGTAACCAACCTGGCCATTTTCAATGTAAAAATATTTGACCCATATATTTGACCCTGTAACTTTCAAAACCGCTATAAAACCTGTACATGGGGGGTACTGTTATACTCAGGAGACTTTGCTGAACACAAATATTAGTGTTTTAAACCTGGAAAATGTATCGCAACAATTATATCATCAGTAAAAGTGCTGTTTGTGTGTGAAAAATGCAATAAAAGTCACTTTCACTGACAATATCATCGCTGTGATATGTTTTACTGTTTTGAATCACTAATATTTGTGTTCAGTGAAGTCTCCCGAGTAAAACAGTACCCCCCATGTACAGGTTTTAGGGTGTCGTAGAACGTTACAGGGTAAAATACAGTGATAGCAAATTAAATTCTCTGGACTTTCGGCTTGGGTTGGCAGGCAGGTCCCTTAAATTG